>NC_090324.1:194896575-195079256 GCF_040869045.1 Eurosta solidaginis
GCCAATTTCTTGTGGTTGTTGTTGAGGTGTGCGCATGCAACAAATTAAATACAATGTAGTGTTTGTGGGTGTTTGTAGTGCTTGTTGTTGGGCGGTGTATCGCCAATAAAAAATAGGCAATGGCTGTGGTTGTTGCTGGTGTTGTTGTTGGGAGTTTTGCCGTCGACTGAGAGGCCAAAAGGGTAGTGTTGTTGTAGTTGTTGTTGTGGTGACAATATATTGCCGATACCAAAACGTGTGGGCGCAGGTGGGAGTTGTTATTGCCAGTGGAAAAGGTGTCGCAGTTGTTGTTGGCGTTGCGCCGCTGATGACCAAATAAGCGTTGCTGGTGGAAGCAAATGGTGTTACGTTGAAAAGAAATGCGTGTTGCGTTGTTGAGCGTTATGCCACCAATACAAAGCAAAATTCTGTTGTGGTTGTTGGGGCCGTATATTGCCAATAAAAAAAGTGCTGTAGTGGTTTATGTTGTGGAGTGCGCTACCAATTAAAACATAGTGTAGTGCGTGGTTGTTGTTGTTGCCGAGCGGTATGTAGTTAAAATTGACGTGCCCAGTGGTGCTTTCCAAAAGTGCCCTAGTAATATACAAAATCCGCGAAGCACACCTATTGAAATAATCCGTAGGCACAAAGTCTATGGGCCTCGGTATCCCTGTGTCAATTTGCGTGAAAAGTGAGCCAGCAATCTGGTTTTCCAGAGCCCTGGCACGACTCCTTGTAACACGCCTATTGGAATCTAAAATTCCCAATCCCCCAAAAGGTCTTTCCTCCGTATATTTTTCCCGGTCTTGGTCAGACATTCACTGTCTGCAGCGGCCAAAACTTTTAATCCAAAAACCCAAAAAAAACGCAGGAACAATCGACTAAATATATATAATACCCCCAAGGAAACGCTATCCCGACCGCAACCCAAATGGAAAAACAAAAAAAAAAATTATGCGAAAAAGAAAAAAACATGAGATGCAAGGAAAATATTCCGGTAAGAACAATCTGTTTGTATTTGCAGATCCAATAAATAATAAAAAAAATAAATAATATAAGATAATAGGTCCAAATTCACCCAAAACCCAATAAAAAAAAAATATATATATAAATAAAGGGTATTAAATAACGGATATAAAAATTACAATATATGTATGTATATAAAAATTCAATTCAATTATTAAGTGATAGGTTTGTGTGTATGTATGTATGTGTATGGTAATTCAAGTGATTTGTGGGTTTGTGCGTATGAGAAAAAAAAACTTATACGCTAGTATCAAAAACAAAAATGCTTAAGTATATAAAAAAAAATATATATTAAAACTGAAGTTAAATTCAGGGGCTATGTGCGTGTGTGTGTGAGAATTAAAACAAGGTTTGTTTAGGTGTAAAGTATTATGTATATGCTAATCGAAACATAGAAACTTAGGACTTGCAAACGGGAGAATTCAAATTATATGTTGGCTTGCGTGTGTATGCGTCGCAAGACAAACCTAGTGATCTAGGTTTCACGATTTAAGGGTCTGACCCAGAATCAAAAAAAAACCTCAGGGATAGAACTGAAAACAAAATTAAACTAAAACTAAAACCAATCTCGAACACTATGTTTGTGTGGGTGAGCTAGGTAAATGTAAATTTTCAAAAAAAAAAAAAACGCAAGATGTTTGGAAATAATCCTCCTAAGAAATATTCAGTAAAAAAAAATTTTTAATAATCTCGAAACTTCAAGAATATCAAATTTTGAATTTGAAATCAAAAGTTACCAAATGAAATTTAATGTATTAGTATTGGTGTCTGTGGTGCTGCCTTGGCGAAGGTTCAGCGAAGGTGGTTAGTTCGTCTCTATGTATTTGAAGTCTGGTCAATCGTGCTGTCCGTGGAAGTGTGGCACTTCACGTTCAAGAACTTATTCCTATGTGTGGATGCCACTCCTCCTACTCCTAAATATCGTGGCGACGACTGTAAACCTCACTTACCGGCAGTGCTGGACTCCCGGTAAGGTAGCTTGAACAGCTCGCCACGATCTCCTACCTAAGTCCGTCGCTAGCTAAGTGCCATACCAGTTACCACTTTGTCGAGCTGTTAAAGTTCAACAAAGGAACCCTGACATGGACACTCAGCTAATCCCTATCCTCTGGTCATGATGACACTTGTCGATCAGGTGAACCCACTCGGCGTTGCCATCATGACTGTCCCTGTCCTAAGTCGGAAGACGGAAATAGGGATGGGGCTTGGAAGGGTAAGAAGGTCTGAAGAACAAAATTTGGGAAATTTAAGGAAGGAAAGGTAGAAAAAAAATAGATTAAGAAATTCAAAAATTAAAAGTACGGATTAAAATTAAAAAAAATATTGGGAAATTTAAAGTAAGAGGTAGTCAATTAGCGTGGAAATGAAAAATTGATCCGGCTATAAACGTTGAGAATACAAAAGCTAAGAACTGAAAGAAAATTTTTGGAACTAAAAGGAATTAAGGCGGATTTGTGTAGATCAAAACAAAACTGAAAGAAATTAACTAAATGGAAAGGCAAAAAAAAAACTAAAAAGATTACCGGGCTATCATCGTTGGGCGCCATTGTTACGTGGCTGACTGTTTGGGTGGTGAGGAGCGGCGGCAAGCAGGTATGCTTGCGGGCCCAGGCTAGCTCGTCGTCTTGGGCTGGGCATTTCACCACCGTCCTCACCCACAGCCACATGAACAAAAAGGGTTCATACCTGCATGTATATATAAAGGAGAGAAAAGCTGAAACAAATAGAAATACACGTGAGGGACAAAGTTAGAAGGGGAAAGCATAAGGGGTAGAAACAGATGAAGGCCTGTCCTGTCAGGTGGAGTCTACCCTCCCTCTGCAGTGCAACTTGCACTGGACCGTGGGCACTGTGCTGACTCCTGGTTTACCTTACAGTGCCCCCAAACCTGACACTGGTTTGTCCCCTGTCACTCAGTCATTTTCCCTAAACACTCACCTTCACCTAACCTTTCCGCGCACAAGCGCAGCACCAACACCGACTTAAAACTTTAGCCCTGCATTATGAAAACATCTAAAATTTTTCATTCAAACATAATTCTTATAATTTATTTACAAAGTTTAGGCTTACAAATTACCAACTAACACCCTGCTAATGGTTCAGTAATTCAAAAAAAAACTCTTAAACTCCGAGTTTAATATACAATCCTTTGACAAGGATTTCCAACAATTTACTAGAAGTAACAATAAAAAAATTGTTCAAACTTAATGCTAATTTTTATTACTAATGAATATTAAAAATTCATGAGAGTGCAAGAGGAACTAGATACATTTCAAATTCAATTCAATAAGAAAAATACCTACGACTAATAGACAAAGTTTCTGGCCTAAAATAAAAAAATTTAAACTTTTAGGGCCACCCTAATGCGATATTATTAATAGGAGCTAATCCTAAATTCTAAAGATACAAATTCAAATAAAATAAAATAAGAGGGCGAACAAAAAAAATTCAAATACCCTAGTCCCTGACCTACCGCAACCGCTCAAATAAACATAAGATCAATTATGTACACAGCAAAAGTAGGTCAACAAGGAAAAGAATTTATGTGTATATGAAAACAAATGGTATGTATGTAAGTACAAATGTACGTTTGTGACGCTTTTCATGCATGCACATATGTTCGTTGCAATCTGTTTTTATTTTTCTGCTTTGCTAATTCTTGTTCTATTTTTGCAAGAGCAGGAATCTGTACTAACACATGTACATACAACTAAACAGGTGTATATTGATAAATTTTTATATTTCACTCAAAACACTCACCAAGTTACTCTCCTTATCCAACGGCGCCGCTGCAGTTGAGTAGCTTTGCTGAAAACGCTGAAAAGAGATACTCCTATCATGCATACAATTCTACATGCCACGCCCACGTTGGCCACCCGTACTCACTCAGCCAAGATCACTCGCTAGCAATCTTTTAGTAATGAGTGCTTTAGTAGTATCAAATCTACCAGCGTGAACATCAAGTGCGAGATAAAAAAAAATGTGTCCCTACCCAAACAAAAGGCCTTTGGTGCGGAAGGCACGCTAAAATTACTAGTCTCGGGTTTCTGAGGCTAAAAGAAGTTATATTGGGAATGATATTGCCAATACCCCTAAAGAGTAAGTGTAAAACAAAAATATCTAAAAAAAAAATATATATATAAAATGGCAAAAATTTTAAAGTTCCAATTTGGTGCTACCAGAGGTAGCAAAAACCATGTGTAAAAGAAAAATGTGTATATGATAGAAGACGGAGACATGAAAATACACGAAAAATTTAAATGTCAAACTGAAGTGGAAAAATTAAAGAAATGACGAGACGAAACGAAAAAAAAATTATGGAGGCAAAAGTGCCACCATTAACTCCTGAAATATGGAGTTAAAGTAACACTCAGACGTTATATGCGCGAAAAGGAAATGCTTGACCCCGGAGATATGATGCCCCTTTTGCCCGTTCCCTGTAAAAATTATGACCCTTATACCAATATTTAAATAAATTTAATAATATATCCAAAATATACGAATTTCAAAATACAGCTAGATGTGTTGTCTGCAAAGCTCATCCCTCCGCCGGTGTTTGTTGTTGTGTTTTTTTTTCTTTGTTGTGTGTGGTGTAGTGGCTGTTGTTGTTGCGGCCCAGTGCCGCCGGTGAAAATTGCGATACTTACAGTTGCCAATTTCTTGTGGTTGTTGTTGAGGTGTGCGCATGCAACAAATTAAATACAATGTAGTGTTTGTGGGTGTTTGTAGTACTTGTTGTTGGGCGGTGTATCGCCAATAAAAAATAGGCAATGGCTGTGGTTGTTGCTGGTGTTGTTGTTGGGAGTTTTGCCGTCGACTGAGAGGCCAAAAGGGTAGTGTTGTTGTAGTTGTTGTTGTGGTGACAATATATTGCCGATACCAAAACGTGTGGGCGCAGGTGGGAGTTGTTATTGCCAGTGGAAAAGGTGTCGCAGTTGTTGTTGGCGTTGCGCCGCTGATGACCAAATAAGCGTTGCTGGTGGAAGCAAATGGTGTTACGTTGAAAAGAAATGCGTGTTGCGTTGTTGAGCGTTATGCCACCAATACAAAGCAAAATTCTGTTGTGGTTGTTGGGGCCGTATATTGCCAATAAAAAAAGTGCTGTAGTGGTTTATGTTGTGGAGTGCGCTACCAATTAAAACATAGTGTAGTGCGTGGTTGTTGTTGTTGCCGAGCGGTATGTAGTTAAAATTGACGTGCCCAGTGGTGCTTTCCAAAAGTGCCCTAGTAATATACAAAAAACGGTCTTCTCCAAGAATTCCTAGTGTGCAAAACTGGTGATGTTGAACCTATATCTTTGTCTGCATTATTAATATACACACTGACACACATATGTCTGTATGTGGGCGTGTATACATGCATGCAAGTTTGCTCTTGGCTTGCTTGGAAAATTGGCTATATAGCAGCCAGCTTCCCAGTGCGCATGCCAAGTTGGAGGAAAATAAAAAAGAAATCCAAGGGCAATTAAATCCATCAGACTTACCTGGTTTTAGCAGTGGCGATAGCTTTTGTGGTCTAATTTATTTTTGCTGCAACGGTCAGGATCGGGAGCTAGCTGGCAAACCAGATTTGCCTGGTTCTAGCGGTCGCGAGACACTTTTCGCCGCGCACTACACAATTAAAAAGAAGCTACTTGGTTACAAAATTTAGCAAACCGGCTAGTACTTCGTTTTGAGGCGCGCACTAAAAACTTGGATTATTTAAAGATTTTAACAATTTTTTTTCTTTGTGTTAACCACTTTCCTTTACACTCACTGGCACCGATAAAATAATACTTTGGCCCGTTGCCTAACGTTGTGCCCTTTTATAACTACCGCCGTGGTAAGGAACGTTACCCAGAAACGGAAAATTTTTACCATTACATGTCAACCTTTCTTTTGGGCTTTCCCGTATTTTCCATCTATACAATCATGCACTCATACATTCATACGCTTACCGCTCCACACAACGAACACCTACACAGATACAATTGGTTCGTGCCTTGACCGCTCACACTGATGCATTCACACGCTCATAGCCTTGCACAAATACACCTCCTCGTACATAACACAGAACGAAACAAACACATAGGTGTATGGCATTCATCGATGCTGTTAAGTTATTAGCAGCATGGTGACATTTTATTTATTATCCCAGCATGATGCCAAGCGCAACATCTTACTTCCGCTGCAACATTGTGTTCATTATCGGTACAATGTTGTCAATGTTAATGTTATGTTGATGGCAACATTGCGGCTAAGGCACGGACCTGGACACAAAACACATAAACACATAGACGCATATACACTCTGCCACTCAGTTAGGCCAGTATGGAGACAGGCTGTCGTTACAAACATTAAGTCCAACGTGGATGTAAAGCTGCTCTCCACAACACAG
The DNA here is from genome assembly GCF_040869045.1 of Eurosta solidaginis. Taxonomy (NCBI): domain Eukaryota; kingdom Metazoa; phylum Arthropoda; class Insecta; order Diptera; family Tephritidae; genus Eurosta; species Eurosta solidaginis. The sequence goes on from NC_090324.1 coordinate 194,902,957, forward strand.
CATGCGTACACCAAAGGCAAGTCGGTAGACACCGCATTGCATAGGGCCGTAATAAGCATAGATAAATTCCTGGAATATAAGGGGTATGCTCTAAGAGTCTTCTTGGACATTGCCGGGGCTTTCAATAATGTTTCTAAATGGGCGATTGTGAATGGTCTTAATTACACTAAAGTACATCCCGCCTTAATCAGATGGATCAGCTGCATGTTAAATTGCAAGAAGACTACATCACAATGGGGATTGTACGAGGCCACGAAATCAGTGGACAGGGGCACGCCGCAGGGAGGGGTGCTATCGTCTCTGCTGTGGACGTCCAAATATGAGCTAAATCGGACCACAAATACGATTTTTGTTAATATATCGATCCTTGCGCCACCTAGCGGCGATTTTTTCATAGGTCGCTTTATATTCTTGTATGTATTATGTGTTCCAAATATGATCGGGTCACAAATACGATTTTTGTGAATATCTTGATCTTGAACCACCTAGCGGCGATTTTTTTCAATAGGTCGCTTTCTATTCTTGTATTTATTATATGTTCCAAACATGAGCCAAATCGGACCACAAATACGATTTTTGTGAATATCTCGATCGTTGCGCCACATAGCGGCGATTTTTTCTTATTAGTGCATTGTCATCGGGTTCTGAACTATATTCCAAGTTTCAACCTTGTAGTTTATCGGGAAGTTACTTAAATTTCAATTACAAAATTCGTGCCAGCCAGCCAACCAGCCTGTCAAGTCAAGCTAAATAAAACCGTTTAAAAACAACATAACTCAAAAAATTATAGGGGGTATGCAGACTATCGATGCTTACCATTAAGGGGGCCCTGAAAACAATCCCGACGGCTGCACTGTAAGCCATTTTGCACATTCCACCTGTAGACCTGGAAGCAAAGAACATAGCATTAACAACTGCAACCAGGCTCGGTGCCTTGGGGCAGCTTGAGCGCCGACCATATGGCCATAGTAGTATAGCGACATCAATCACAAGACTACCTGATTCCCTATCTGCGCTTCATGGGAGATATTAAGGCCACAATAGAGGTGGACGGTTGGCGCAAGGGTGCGCAAATGGCGGACGAGGCGATACATGTGTATACATATGGTTCCAAAGTAGTGGAAGGAGTAGGGTCTGCAGTATACTGTGGTGATCGGGAAATAAGCAGATCCTACAGGCTTCCGGATTACTGTAGCGTTTTCCAAGCGGAAATAGTAGCCGTAACCAAAGCAGTAGAAACACTGGGAGAGAATAGCTTAAGATGCAACTGTGTTAACTTTTTTATTGACAGTCAAGCAGCAATTAAAGTAATACTCTCGCATAGCACAGCATCTAAATGCGTATTAGAGTGTAAGCAGTCTCTGGAGAGAATCGGGACAGGGAGAAGCATACATCTATATTCGGTCCCAGGGCATATGGGAATAGATGGGACTGAAAAAGCGGACGAACTAGCTAAAAAGGGCGCATCCCTAGAAGTTTGCTCCGTAGACGTCCCAATTAGACTGGGCGAGATTAAGCGAAGGCGAGAGGTGCACCTGATCGACCAAGCGGGAAAGGCATGGGTTCAAGCGCGGGGCTGTAAAGTGTCGAAGATTATGTGTAGGTCTTACAACCTTAGACTAACAAAGTTGCTTCTATCATTAAAAAGAGAGGACTGTATACTCATGACGGGTATTCTGACTGGACACTGCCTTCTGACGTCACATGCAATTAAATTAGGCTTGGTCAGTGATAGGAGATGTAGGAAGTGCGGGTTGGAGGAGGAAACGATCGAGCACGTTCTGTGTTAGTGCCGTGCACTTGCCAGGCTAAGACTCCAGCCATTAGGAGTGATACAGCTGTCAGATCTAGAAGCAGCAAGTGTCTTAAGTTCTAGGAAGCTTCTAGCATTTGCCAAGAGGACGGAATTATTTTATAACATAGGTCCTGGTTTTTGATAGGGTTTTTCAGTTTAGTCGTTAAAACAAACTTCTGGTAGCACTACGGTCTATATCAGTCTATGTGAGGTCCTCATGAACCGGCCAGTTCAACCTAACCTAACCTAACCCCCAGAAGCGTGCTATTAAGAAATTTAGTGTCGCGATATTGGTATAAAATTACGTGAAAAGTTTTCCCCGGCTTAGCGCAACACACTGAGCAAGTGTGTCGTAAATGTACGGGTTCAGGGGAGATTATGGGATAGATGTTGCTGTTGTGTTATCTGTGTTTCACCGCAATCAATATGCCCGAACACTCGCAAATTTTCATCCAAGACCTCTAATGGGAGTGAAACCAAACTTGCCTTTTCAATTGGTTTGGATCATCAGGAGGCTACTTGGGGCACTGGTTTTTAACAAATGCCAAAATTAATGGCAAATGTGCCAAAAACACTTTATGACTCAGTATCCGTAATGCGAAGGCGGAAAATAAAAATTTTACTTCTATCAACAGCTTAAAAAAAGTTGAAAACTTTCATTCGTTATAATTTTGATGCTTTTTTTTTGCAAAATTGTGTTGTGCACTGAACTACTTTAGATTTCGGAGCCGACTTTTACTCTGGATGCAATTGAAAATAAGTCTGGACTATGCATAAGCAAGAGTTCACCTATAACAGCATCCAGTGCGTAGTTGTACCAATTGACTCCCTAGTTAGTCTGCTCTTCTCTGCTGCAAGAGATGGATAATAATTATTGTGCTTGATCAAGAAATTGTTTGTTGGGGTGCACCGAATTGTGCGAATTCAGCAAAAAAGTTTGTTCAGCATTTCATTATGCTGCTTTATGTAGACAATTTTTGCTATACTATGTAAAAGATGTTTAGGTGCCATAAGGTGCCATCCCGTGGCACCTCTGAGTACAGTTTTGCAGCCTTTTACAGTGTTGTTTTAATTAGTCAGACCGCACACTGTGACGGACTTTTCCTTTGGCTTTGCCGGGGTTAGCTTCAGTCCATCCAGGGTTTCTGAAAGAGAAATTCCTACCGGTCCTTCTAAAAGAATAACCCTGTTTAGTTCTTATAAAACGTTATAAAAGCATTTATTTAATAAACATTCTATTTCTACTCCTAGCTGATTCCCTTGCTTTGTAAGAGGCGACTGAAGTAATAAAGCCCTCGGCCAACCTCTGCGGTCGAATGGAGTAATAAAGCCTCCAGACGAGTATACTTTTAGTACAAATGAAGTGAAAAACCTTCAGGTGTACTCTTGGTCGGTAGTGATAAAACCTACCGACTCGTATGCCTGTCTCCTCATCTCTGAATTTTAATGCGAACTCGTCGCCCTTATATACTAATTTTTGCAAGCAGGCAAACTGTAATTTTATAATAACAACTTCTAACTAATAGTATTAACAATATAAAACAACTGTTATTCCGGTGAATATTTCCTTCCCATGAATTTCCATCCACCATAATGCTCCTTATTGAATACAATGCCTTTGTACTTGATCATACCGTACTTTCCAGCCTTGCTATAACTATTGTGTGTTTGTATATTTGTTTGTGATCACCTGATTCTAATGTTGTGTTTTGCTTTGCCCAATGCTTCTGCCTTCTGTAGTATGGCGTGCGTTGGTGTGTTGTATGCTAGTGCGTAAATATTTATAGCGAAATTTCAATTAGTAGCGGCGCTTATTTTGACGACTTGCTGCTGATCTCCGTTCACTTAAGTTATTATGTATGTTGTATTTGTAGCTGGGTGTATTGGATTTTGAGTGTGCAAAGGGTTGATTGACCGCTGCATTTTTATGTTTTGTGCGTATCTACCTCCCTTCCAAATATTCAATGCGTGTTAGGGTGATCCTATATTTAAAATTTATGTTTACGAAAATGTAAATATTTGGCTTGCGTGCAAAAGTGCGCAAGTGTTATTTGTTATTTAATTTAATAATTACCAATTCAATGTACAACTGAATATATATATTTAGGGTATAATTCATAAGGGTATACATATGTATATTTCTGGTGCTTCATATACAATGTATAAGTGATAAATTCAAATATTATTATATATTTCAAGTTATTTCAAAATGTATGTTCTTTAGAAAAATGTATGGATATGTGTATGTTGTGAGGATACAAAGTCCTCGGCTTTGGGGTCCTCACACTCCCCCCTCACCTGCCGCAATGGGACCCACCGGCACCAGGTCAGTGCGCGTGATCCGTACGTGGAAGTGGTATTTGCCCATGCTGCTTCGTCGTCGCTGCCGTCTCTGGCCATCAGGCTCAATATTTCGCTGTTTTTTGTCGTTGAGGCCTTACGGCTTAATATTCTGCTATTGTCGTTGTGGTTGAGGCTGCCGTTGACCTCGCTGGCCTTACGGCTTAATTTTTCGCTGTCGTCGTTGGTTGGTGGCGTTTCGCTGCCCTTCCCGTCGGCGGTATGTGTGATGCCAGTCTATAAAATAAATGAAAAACTGGTGGATTTTCCTTAGGGTGTTCCCACCATGTATGGTGGATTTTAAAAAAAAACGTGGTGTATCATGCGCATAGTTAAAGAGAATATTTATGGGATATTTATGTAATTGTGGTTAGAGTTTACCGAGCTTTTAGTGGTTGATTCGACTTCCGGGTACTTCTTGATATGAAATTTCTTCGTGTATGATTTGACACTGTCTCGGTTGGACGTGTCCGTTACTACCGATTTCATCCGGACTGAAGTAGAATCTTTCAAAATAGTCTGTAATTCCGCAGTTGTCTCGAGGTGTGTGTTCGTTTAAGGCTGCCATAGCGAACTGCCTTCCCAGGTGTAATCTTGATCCATGTGCCGGTTCTCTGGCGATCTGTAATTTGTTTTCTGGAAATATTCGTACCTGATTCTCCGCAATGTTTTGTACTTTACAGTCTCTGTATGCCATCAGCTGTTGACTTGTACCTTGGTTCTCTCTCGGTCTATTCGCTGACTCGTGTGAGCGTACCGAAAATGGCTACCTTGCTCTTCTTTCTCTGTTGTTGTACCTCGGGATTGTTGTTTGCTGTTCGATTTGACAATGTTGACGCGGTTTGATTTTCACTAGCGTCCTTATTGTATCTCTGTTTATGACTTTACCTCCTGGATTCCTTGTTGTCGGCGGCATCGGCTGCGTGGTATGCTTTCAGCTCACTTAGGTGGGCTGTACTCCTCCTTCCTCTGAAGACTTTGTCTAGCTCTACGATCACTGGGGACGCAAAGTTCGTTACCCGGTGAGGTCCACTGTACCTGGGCGCTAGTTTGGCTGCAAATTTATCCGCCGCTTTTGACAGCTGATGTTCCTTTACCAGCACTAGGTCGCCTATCGCCGGTCGCCATTGCCTTTGTCTTAAGTTGTAATACTTCGCTTGCTCTATAGATGCTCTCTCTTGCTTACGCCGTACCATCTCGAATATTTCTTTCATCCTTGTTGACTTCATTCCTGGGTTCGCTAATTTCTCACCTGTACCAAATATCTGCTCATCGTAAAGGCTGTTGGGCATTCTCGGTTCCCTCCCTTGAACTATGTATGCTGGACCTTAACCTGTCGATTCACATACACTTGTATTCAAAGCTCGAAGGACCAATGTCTTGGCCGGGCCACAGCTCAGGGATGGTGCCGGTCAAGATATAGTGTAGAAAAGAACAAGAAAAGTTGGTATTAGTATTAATAATCACAAATAGTCTTTATTGAAGATAAAGATTAAACACAAAAATTTATGTATATATATATATATTTGCAAGTTACCTTTTGGTTGAAGCTGGAAACTGCGGCGGGATACGTCCTTTCTCCTTGATGTGTGAAAACAAGTGAAGTAAAAAATGTATAACAGGTCAATACCGCTTGCCAGTCAAACTGTTTATTTATTCCAGCGATGTTCATTTTATGGTTAACATAAACAGTTTGACTGGCAAGCGGTATTGACCTGTTATATAGACGTGTCCCGCCGCAGTTTCCAGCTTCAACCAAAAGGTAACCTGCAAATATATATAAGTTATGTCACCTGTAATCCCAATACTAACTAATGGCGCACCCTTTACTCACGTTGCCAGGCATGTGATCATATTGTTCCACTTACTAACTTCGCTGACGCAGCACACGCGCAACCAACGATCAGGTCAGGTATCGAAATTATTGAAATCATGGGAAATGCAATATAAGCAATTCCTGTCTACACGCGCAAGCGTTCGACTTGCGAAATATGGGAACTGCAACCGCAGCATAAATAGTTAGCAGTAATAGCTTAGCTAATAAGTTAATTTGGATGTTTAGTTCAGTTAATTTTGGGACGTGCAAGTGGCACGTAATAAATTGTGATTAATTTAAATTGAAGTTGTTCGTGTTTTACTTTTAAATCAGTATCGGCGAACAGTGGGTTCGCCGCACCTTTAATTTTTTATATCTCTCAGGACACGAGAGATTAACTGGCGCCCGAGCAGTGCGGTGCAGGGTTCGCGTTCCAAGTGAAATTGTATTTAGTTATGCGTACAAAGGATAAAAAAACTCTTTTAGTGAAGATAAGAACCAAAAAATTTTTTTTTTATTGAAAAAAAAGATACAAGAATCAAAAAAAAAACCCTTGAAGTGAAGATACGAAACAAAGAATTTTTTTTTATTCAAGAAACCAAAAGAGATACAAGAATCAATTAAGAATCCTTACAGTGAAAATAAGAATCAGGAAAACAAAAAGGAGACAAGCATCAGCAAAACTTACCGAGCTTAAATGAAGTTGTGGTTGTAAGTAACAAATCGTAAGCCTCATTGTATATCTTCTCATTCCACCATGAATCCAGAAAAGATGAAAAACTCCTTAACGCAAATGAATGACGCCGTTAACGCCATTCTCGCCCAACTTAGAAGGTTCGAAGAGCATTAGATGTGTTCATTAGAGGCCTAAATGGTGACCTCCCCACTCGGCTACTAGTGCAAAACCCAAATCGTCGCCCGAGGCCTACTCGGCATGCCTCACGTTCATGAACGTCAACCGCAGGAACGCCATATATCGCCAGCACCGCCCAAATAGGTATTTCAACAACAACTCCCAATCGATATCCCCTCGGTATTATGTAAACCCAAATTATAATGACGCCGGTCAGGTTGGGGCAGCTTCAAATCAACCAGGAGCATTTACAAATTTCTCAGGTATACACCAAGGCCGGGCAGGACCAAACTGCAACTACCCGAACTCCGGTCAAACGAGAAATAGCAATCAGACTACGCAAAATTGGCGTAGCAACTCTACCCCTTCAGGATTTATAAGAACAAACCCTAGTCCTTCCCGCCAAACCAGAATATCTAAAATACCGGCCAAATACAGGACTTCAACAATTTAAAAAGGGGCACACGTTCGGGAAGGTTTTTATTCCAATCAGGCAGGGGGCCAAGCAAACAATAGAAGTTGTTTCACTTAATACCAGTGGATGAGGAAGCAGGAGAAGACACTACGATCGAACACGGTCAGGAGCAAGGCGATGGCGATCAACTAAATTTTACGGCAGGGGCCTCGTGTCTGGTATACCATACTTAGAGTATACCACTCCACATCAGGGAACTCTAGAATTCTTGGTATACATGGGGGATAACAAGAATTACATTAGCGAACGAGTTGCACAAAATTCCACAGCGGTGGAAAAACCATTCACAATCATTTCGGCGGGGGGGAATATTAAAATACATAGAAAAGTTCGTGGAAATTTTTTAACGTTTGTGGGAAAGGACATCCCCACTACATTCTTTAACCTTCCGGGGCTAAAGTCCTTTGATGGAATCCTTGGAGACGATACGCTGACAGAAGTCAGAGCAGTTCTTGAGGGGGAATTGAACATATTGATATTAAAACCAGATACAGTAATATCTCTTAAGCGCAAAACGGCACATGTTAATAGTATCTACACGGACCTCCCTATCGATCCTAACATTTCAGAGCCTACAAAAGAGGAACTCCGTAGAATCCTTAGCAAGCACGAAGAGATGTTTGGCCAAGTTGATAGGAGCATAAGAGGGCTCACCGCAATGCCACTGAAAATAGCAGATTTTAGAGCGGTATTATTTCCCGAGAATGCGTGCTCAAATTAGGAAATATGTACTGGCTTGTGAAACATGCAAGTTGAGTAAGTACGATAGACACCCTAATAAACCAGAGTTACAGGCTACATCAATCCCATCACAACCTTGCGAGATCCTTCACATAGATATTTTTGAAACAAAAAAATTTTGAGTTTTATTAACAAATTTTCAAAATTCGCAAAGCTTTTTCACGTTAGGAACAATAGAACTCTGCACCTTAAACACAAAATTGTGAAGCTTCTCCACTGTTTTACAACTCCAAAAATTTTAGTCAGTGATAATGAACGGGGATTGATTAACCCAATAATACAGAACTTATTAGAATTATTGGGAATTCAACTTTACCACAATCCATTTCAGAGAAGTGAGGTAAATGGCCAAATTGAGAGATTCCACTCCACGTTACTAGAAATTTATATATGCCTGAAGGCGGAAAACTCTGATCTCAGGACTAAGGACTCGTTAATATAGCAGTAGATCGCTATAATAATTCAGTTCACTCTGTAACGAACAGGAAACCTTCGGAAATATTTTTTAATCGCTCAGAAGCTTTTAACTATCAGGAACTCCTTAACAAAAGCAGGAAAATTAATAGATACATAAAAACACTATTAAAATAGAAACAGATGGATCAGGTTGAGAGACATAATAGGAGAAGGACCATACAGAAGCGTTATAACAATAATGATGTTATATTCCTTAAGGATAAGCAAATAAAGGGGAAACAAAAACAAATTTATAAAAAGGAAATAGTTTCCAAGGAGAACGAAGTTTCTGTAACCACACTTAGTGGGAAAAAAATTATAAAGCACATATAAAAAATGTAAAAAGAGGGGACAAACTACCCCACATAATAAAACAAACAAACATAAAAAAAACATGAAAAGAAATTATAAAAGATCTGGCACCAAGAGGGAGTTTATCTAACAAGAGCGGGCTTGTAAGTGGGACAAATCGTGCCTTAGTAGGCTCGCAGTGCCATCGAATTTGACAAATGGCTACACTACTTCCAAACGGGATTCTGGCGATCTCCCCATAGCTGGTTCGAGAAATGTTAACACCTCTGGTCCAGGAGAAAAAAGAAAAATTGAAGCTTATGCGCCTAATCCGCTAAGCAAATATTTATTTAATTATCTGCGCCTAATCCGTAGATGAAAAAAAAAAAAAAAATAAAGGAAAATTTGAGCTTATGCGCCTAATCCGCTAAGCAAATATTTATTTAATTCTCTGCGCCTAATCCGTAGAATGAAAAAAAAAAAAAAAAAAACAATGTTAAGCTTATGCGCTTAATCCGCTAAGCAAATATATGAAATTTTAATGCTCTGCGACTAATCCGTAGAAATAAAAAAAAAAAAAAATTAAGCTTATGCGCCTAATCCGCTAAGCCAATATATGAAATTATAATTCTCTGCGCCTAATCCGTAGATGAAAAAGAAAAAAAAGAAAAATTTGAGCTTATGCGCCTAATCCGCTAAGCAAATATTTATTTAATTCTCTGCGCCTAATCCGTAGATGAAAAAGAAAAAAAGAAAAATTTGAGCTTACGCCTAATCCGCTAAGCAAATATTTATTTAATTTTCTGCGCCTAATCCGTAGAATGAAAAAAAAAGAAAACAATTTTAAGCTTATGCGCTTAATCCAAATATATGAAATTTGAATACTCTGCGCCTAATCCGTAGAAAAAAAAAATAATAATAAAAAATTTAAGCTTATGCGCCTAATCCGCTATGCTAATATATGAAATTATAATACTCTGCGCCTAATCCGCAGAAGAAAAAAAAAAATAAATAAATTTAAGCTTATGCGCCTAATCAGCTAAGCAAATATACGAAATTTTAAAATTAATATATTTTGCGCCCAATCCGTGAAATAACTAAAAGAAAAAATTATAACACATGCGCCTAATCCGCAAAGTAAAACAAAACTAAAAAACCAACAAAGAAAAAATAAAAAAAGAAATAATTTTTTGTTCTTGTCTTTCTGCGCTTGATCCGCAAATTAAACAGAAAACAATAAACTTTGCCTAATGCGAAATTTCAGTTATCTTTTTTCTTTTTTCCTCTACTAACCATAATAACAACTAGATCATCCTTCAAAATTCTTTTAAGTAATACTGTAAATTTAGTTGAGGCAAACTAAAAAATTCAAAATAAGAAACATCTCTGTTTCTTACTCAAATATTCTAAGAAACAAAAAAAAAAAAAAAAAATTAACGACAATACCTTTTTTCTACATTTAATTTTTTCCTAACTAAACAAACTAACGATTGTAACTATTCTTGTAACAATGCCTCAATACTAGCACACTAACAAAAATAAGAAAACGAAAAAATTAAAAGCTTTAAGAATTTTACATATTAACAAAAAATAAGAGCGAAACTAACGTTTGTAAACCTAACCCTAACATACTTAAATAGTTAAAAAAAATCTATAAATAGTAGAAAGAATTTTTGCTAACTCAATAACAAAAACTTATATTCATAGAATCTAATAATTACTAACCCACTAACAACATTAAATTAGGAATAACGTTTTAAAGAAACAGAAATATATTTTGTAAACCTCTACTAACACATTTAACCAAATAAAAAACCTAGTCTTTACATACTTAAATAGTCAACAAGTGACAGGAAAAATTGTTTGCTAACCCAATAACAATAACCTACATTCATAGAATCGAATGATTACTAATCCACTAACAACATTAAATTAGATATAACAGTTGGCGTTGCAAATTCCCACTGCTGGCATCGGCCATCAGCGGATTCCATATTTTCAATTACAAGGCACCAATCGCAACAATCCAGGACGGAATTGGATGAATCATCGGTGGGTGATTTAAGCTGGTACACAATATGTCACAGTTCTGATGCAAATGCAGTACTTACAAACGGGACACTACTCATCTATGTCTTCCCAATGCCCAAAGTTACGCGTAACAAATATAACCTCCTAATTACTCGCGCCGGAATCTACGAAGGAAAACTTGACCTGCGTGACCTAGAACTCAGCAGGATGCTCGTCAATCAAAAAGGAACATACTGATTGACGAAGGATTGTTTAATGATCAACTCAACCACAGTATGTAAATCAGAATCCTTCATCAAAATGGAGGAAAGCGACTGCTTGCCACGATTGCTAAAACAAGGAGAAGCTAGATGCCAATTTAAGAGGCGGAATGACACGCATATAGAATTGATAAACGAAAAAGACATTTCTATCTCTAACTACCAAGGCATAGTCAGGAGTAATAATGGTTCAAAGGTAATAAATGCGAGGCGGTTACAACGCATGTCCTGCCATCTGTACTATCTAACGTAAAGAATCATACCACGAAGATAAACTTGGATTATATTCACGACATCACTATGAAGAACGTAAAGTATCTAGGGTATGTTAACGAAAAGATCAATTTTTCCCTCATTACAGAAGCCATTTCAATCCCCCCAACACTATTCATTGCCAGCCTGCTATGGAGATGCTACACCAAAAGACTAGATCTTCCACCGGTTCAAATTCCTACACATTGGACGGGAAACGTCAGCGATAACAAAATCGCTAAAGGAAAATCAGCACCCGAACTATATTGATTAGATAAAAGCCTACCAGCGATCAGGACCAACATAACATCAGAAAGGCAAAACCACTCACTGCAAAATTTTACCCCTTCACGATTTTCAACTTTTGATCTACGAGACGCAGATCTTTAAAGGGGGAGGAGTTATGTCACCTGTAATCCCAATACTAACTAATGGCGCACCCTTTACTCACGTTGCCAGGCATGTGATCATATTGTTCCACTTACTAACTTCGCTGACGCAGCACACGCGCAACCAACGATCAGGTCAGGTATCGAAATTATTGAAATCATGGGAAATGCAATATAAGCAATTCCTGTCTACACGCGCAAGCGTTCGACTTGCGAAATATGGGAACTGCAACCGCAGCATAAATAGTTAGCAGTAATAGCTTAGCTAATAAGTTAATTTTGATGTTTAGTTCAGTTAATTTTGGGACGTGCAAGTGGCACGTAATAAATTGTGATTAATTTAAATTGAAGTTGTTCGTGTTTTACTTTTAAATCAGTATCGGCGAACAGTGGGTTCGCCGCACCTTTAATTTTTTATATCTCTCAGCACACGAGAGATTAACTTATATATATAAATTTTTGTGTTTAATCTTTATCTTCAATAAAGACTATTTGTGATTATTAATACTAATACCAACTTTTCTTGTTCTTTTCTACACTATATCTTGACCGGCACCATCCCTGAGCTGTGGCCCGACCAAGACATTGGTCCATTCAATCCGTTTTTTCACAGCGACCATTTTGCGAACCAACCACAGTGTTTAAATATTATATTGAGCGACCATCATAAGCAACCATTTTGCGAAACAACAACACACAGTGTTTTAAATATTTAATTGCATGTCAATAGCAGCAGCAATACCAACTTAAGCAACACAGGAACTAACAATCCATTTGTTTATATATTATTGGATCCACTGCATCAAAAAGGACATCTACAAATATAAAAAGGTACGTGGTATATTTCAGTGGTACACATTCAAATAAAATTAGTGAAAGTGAAAGGTGCGCGAGTGATATTGTGAAAAAATTAAATACAAAGTTTGTTTTGTACAAATAGCCCCATTTGTCCATCAAGTATTGCTTGCCGCCGACGGTAAATAATATTTGACACGGCTTAAGGGTCTTCGCTGTTGCTTTATTGCACACAATTGGGAATAATTTAATAGAAAAGTAATTTTAATTAATTTAATAGAAAAGTGCAATTAATTTTTCAAAAATAAATTAATTCAATATACATTTATATGACTTGCACTGCTCTGTTATTAACAGCCCACAACAACAACACTGCACTGTGTAATTAACCTCACTTTTGGGTTTAGTTCATCACAGTTGAATTTAAGGAAAATTAGTTTCACAAAAATCACTCAGCTTCTACATTCAATTCACTTTTGAAACAAAACAATTTAATTTGAGCATTTATTTAGTGGACGGAACATTTTTCCTCCAACTCTTGCTCAGTTTTTGACTTGCGTTTGCTTTAAATCAATACTGTGCTACATACATATATACACGCACACGTACATAAATATAGTTGGTTGGCGACCAATTACTTTTGGTTCTAACACGTATATTTATACCTATATATATATTTATTTCATACAGTCCACTGGTTTTATCACTCTTAAAATTATTAAATTTGAGTTTACTTGTTTCAAAATAAATATTTACGTTTGTAATTTTACACAAAATTTGTCAGAAATTAATTTAATTTGTTGGGTTGATTTTGTTGGTTCCTGGGCTTTCCGTTAACTAATTTATATTAGCAAATTGGGTAATTCCACAGACACTGACCCTGTGTATTTAATATTTTTGAAAATATTCATTGTTCGTAATTTTTAAAATATTTTCAATATGGAAGCATATAACCGCCTAGCAGACACCGTAATTGAATTCGACATCGAATTCTTAAGAAAACCCACAAGCGAGCACTCCAAAAATTCACTGAAAATTCAGCAGCAGGAGTTTAAGTCCATGTGGGATAAAGCCAAAGCTGCTTTCGATGATCTGCTAGTGACCGAGGACATTACCGCTAAAGACGTTACTGCAATTAGAAAGAAAAATAAATCATGCTATACCGTTTTTGTGCGGTGCATGACAAAAATAAATGACTTGGCAGAAAAATTTGAGAAGGCAGAGAAGGAAAACGATGCTGCCTTCACGCCACGCAACTTGCACTTAGCACCTTGTGATACCGATATATTCAAAGGTGATTATTTGTCATGGCCAACTTTTCGTGACATGTTCAAGGCCATTTATATTCTAAATAAAAGCCTGTCGCCAGTACAAAAATTATATTATCTCATACAAAAAACCCAAGGTGAAGCCAAAGAAATCGTTAAGAAATGCGAATTGACGAATGGTGGTTTTGATATAGCTTGGAAAAATTTGTGCGACAGGTATGAGAATAAGAGAATATTAGTCAACACACAATTAAAGATTCTTTTCAACCTTCAATCAGTCGAAACTGAATGCGGTAATTCAATCAAAAGATTACAAAGGGACATAAATAATTGCATATCCTCGTTAGTAAGTCATCATATTGACATATCTAATTGGGATCCAATTATTACATATTTATGTTCAACTAAGCTTCCTGATGTGACCCTTTCGCTATGGGAACAGTCCGTAGAAAACAAGACAGAAACTTCCAAGTGGGCGGATATGGACCGATTTCTGACAAATCGTTTTATTAATACTAGTAAAGGGGTTTTACTAGGCACAGCTCGCGTCACCATTCATTATAATGGTACAGATTTTTCGGCCAGAGCTCTCATAGATTCGGGATCTGAATGCTCTTTTATCACTGAAAGACTCAGACGAAGAATCAACCTGCCAACTCGAAAGATGCATGCTCAAGTTTCGGGCATCAATAATTCAGTTTCTGCGCAGGAAAAAGAGGCATGCGCCATTCAGTTGCGGTCCCCAGTTGACCCACTAATTTCTATTGACGCTTTAGTTCTAGTTCTACAACATTTAACAGGTAATTTGCCAACATGCGATGTTAGTGCATTAACGCAACAAGCATTAACTGATCTAGTGCTTGCGGATAAACGTTTCTTCGTGAATGAGCCAGATGATCTTGTTCTGGGCGGGCATATTTATCCGCAAATCATATTAGACGGCATCAAAAAAAATATTCTTAGTACTCTTTTAGCTCAAGAAAATGTCTTTGGTTGGATACTGACTGGTCGTGCTGATGCAGCCAGTCCAACCAATCATAATCGGGGATCCTTTTACAATGAAGTGGTATAGACAAGCAGCTAAGGTCATTTTGGGAGCTCGAAGACACGCCGAAAGCTAAAGCCTGCACATTAGAAGATACATTTTGTGAGGAATTGTATCAACGTACAACGCAGCGGAATTCTGACGGAAGATACATTGTGTCGCTTCCGTTCAGGTCAGAATTCCCAGGAGAGATAAATCTAGGTCCATCATTAAGAATAGCGTGCTCTCAATTCTATAAAAATGAAACCCGACTTAGAAAAAATTTCGATTTACAGAAGGAGTACAATAGAGTCATACTAGAATACGAGACTATGGGGCATATGTCAAAATTAGATTCAATTCAATCGGCCAATGCGGTCGATAATTACTATTTACCACATCATGCAGTAATAAAAGAAGAAAGCATCTCTTCCAAAGTTAGAGTTGTTTTCAATGCTTCATCACGCTCTTCGAATGGTGTCAGCCTGAACGATGTTCTTCTTCCTGGTCCTGTGCTTCAGGCTGATCTACCAACATTAATTCTTCGCTGGCGACTTTTCAGATACGTCTTCAATAGCGATATTGAGAAGATGTATAGGCAAATCCTAGTAGATCATAATCATACAAGATACAAAAGAATAGTTTTCCGCTCAAGTCCAGATGATCAAATCAGTCTGTATGAGTTCAAAACAGTGACATTTGGTATCAATTGTGCTCCTTATCTAGCAATAAGGACTTTACTTAAACTGGCTGATGATTCCGAAAAATCTCATCCAATCGGTTCAAATATCCTACGAAAAAATATGTATGTCCACGAAGTTCTTTCGGGAGGGCATACTATTGCATCTACGATCAGAGCAAGAGATGAAATTTCCAGGGTTTTAAGTTCAGCTGGTTTTCCATTACGAAAATGGACTTCAAGTTCCAGTAAAATATTACAGGGTATTCCCAAAGCTCATATACTGAGCGAAGATTTCTTAGAATTTGAAGATTCAAGTAATGTAAAGGCGCTCGGTATTAGGGGGAATGCTCATTCCGATCAGTTTTACTTCATAGCAAACCCTATAGAAGAAAACACCGAGCCCACAAAAAGAGCGATACTATCTACCCATTAGGGTGGCTAGCTCCAACAATTATCATGGCAAAAATGATCATGCAAAATATCTGGTTAGAGGGTACTGGCTTGGATGAAACCGTTTCGTCTTCAACATTAGACAGGTGGAAAAATTTTACCAATACGTACAAGGAGATCGACAAAATACGAATACCGCGATGGGTAGCCTTTTCTCCAACAGAAAAGGTCGAAATCCACGGATTCTGCGACGCCTCCGAGAAAGCGTATGGTGCAGCCGTGTATTTGAGAGTGGAAACCAACGACGGCATATTTGTGAATCTGCTTTTGGCAAAAACAAGAGTAGCTCCAGTCAAAACCATCTCACTTCCTCGACTGGAACTTTGCGGTGCTGTATTATTAGCGGAGATAACCGAATCTATCTGCGGTAACCTTGATTTAGGTCAACAAAACATTCACCTGTGGAAAGATTCGACAATCGTGCTGGCCTGGATACGAAAACCTCTGTGCTCATGGTCAACCTTCGTTGCGCATCGAATTACAAAAATCATCGACAAAGTTGGCAGTTCATCATGGTATCATGTGGATTCAGGTACAAAACCAGCAGATTTAGCCAGTAGAGGAATACTAGCCGAGGATTTAGTCAACAATTCTCTGTGGTGGCAGGGTCCTTCTTGGCTCCAAGAAGAGAAGGAAAAGTGGCCAACACGAATATTGAAGAAAAACGCGTACAAGCACATGCAACCGCAATTTCAAGCAATATTAATGATATTCTCGTTAGGTTTTCAAATCTTCCTAGGGCTTTAAGAGTTATCTCATATATCCTCAGGTTTTTTCATAGAACGCATTCTAAAACGAAAGATTGCAGTCAACCTGAATCTTATTTAATTTTTTCAGATGAATATAAAACTACAACAACCCGTTTAATAAAACTTGCTCAGAAGCAATATTACGGATCAGAAATTTCAAGTTTGCAATCCAAAACACCAATTGGATCTAAAAGCGAAATACTTTCGCTCACTCCATATCTTGATGAAGAAGAAGTAGTAAAAACGGGTAGACGACTTGGTGCATCCAAAGATACTACCGAATCTGAACGCCATCCCATAATACTTCCGTACAATTGTAGGTTTACACGTCTGTATATTCAGTTTGTCCATGAAATGTCTCTCCATGGTGAAAACCAATTAATGCTGGGCATCATTAGAACGCAATACTGGATACCAAAAGTTAAGACCATGATACGATCCGTAATTCATAATTGTAAGATCTGCACGATCTTCAAGAAACGATCTCAAAATCAGCTCATGGCAATTCTACCTCAAGAACGCACCACATTTTCGCGTGCATTTACCAATACAGGGGTAGATTTGGCAGGGCCTTTCGAAATTAAGAGTTACAGTGGGCGCGGGTGTCGCACCTCAAAGGGTTACGTGTGTCTGTTCGTTTGCTTTTCTACTAAGGCCATACATTTATAAGACACTAGTGATTTGAGCACTTCCTCATTTCTAGCCGCTTTTTCAAGATACGTAGCTAGACGAGGATGTCCAAGAAACATTTATTCGGACAATGGAACAAATTTTGTCGGTGCATCACGTGCATTAAAAACGGATTTTAAGGAATTTCTTGCCGATGCAAGAAACCAAACCCTGTCAAAATATTCCCATCAGGCATTAAATTGGCATTTCATACCAGCAGGAGCTCCACACATGGGAGGCCTATGGGAAGCGGGAGTGAAAAGCTTTAAAAGCCACTTCAGAAAAGTGGCCTTAAACAACAAATTCACTTTTGAGGAATTTAACACACTGTTATGTAGAATTGAGTCATGTCTCAATTCTCGTCCTCTTAGCCCCGCTTCAAATGAACCATCTGACCTTGAGCCTCTAACACCAGGACACTTTCTTATTGGAGGACACCTATTAGCACCAGCGAAAATCAGCGTTGATGAAAATACTGCCTCAATAGTCAATCGCTGGCAGAAGCTCAAGGCATTACATCAAAACTTCTGCAGAAGATGGAAATCAGAATATCTTTCGGAACTACAGAAACAGATAAAATGGAAGCACCCTAAATCAAATATGCAAGTCGGAGATATGGTGGTTATACGGGAAGACAATCTTCCTCCCAACGAATGGAGATTGGGGCGTGTGATAAGGTTACACCCTGGATCAGACAACCGGGTTCGCGTTGTGGATATAAGAACCGATAGGGGGCAAGTCACAAGACTACTTGCCAAACTAATATTATTAGCACCATATACCGCGGAAACCGACAACACGACAGACCCTAATATTCAGAAGTAACGCTAAAATCGGAGTTACAAAATCTCCACACATAAAAAAAAAAACTTCTAACCAAAACTAATCAACTTCTACAAAACTCATAGTGGAAAAAAAATATCTTTTTTGATCCAGCCTAATGTTACATACGTACATATGCATGCTTGCGCACATGGGTGGTATGGTTTACATTTACAAAGGCAGCAATATTTTGCTACAATTGATGGACACATTTTATTATTAAATGTTCAATTTTTAATGCGTTTTTACACACTCACTACAAAGTCAAGTTATATCTGGGTAGTCTCCACCGAAAAGATGTGCACAAACATGTACATAATGACTATATGCATTGGAGTGCATGGAATCATGAAGGAAAAATTTTCGGGCCTGCTTAGGCAATCAAAAAAAAAAAAATCGTGGGTTCGCAAACCACATATTACATCATGAAATTTCCCTCAAATAAATATTTCCTTTGTTCTTTTTGCCGAATGCATTATATATAAGGGTGCTCACATAAACATAATTTTTTATCTTTGTTGCGAAGAAACGAAAAAAAGGATAGTGCAATGGCAAAGGCAACGTTACTTAAATTAAACAAAATCGCTGCCAATTTCATTGCATACACCCGTTTTTATCGAAATAGAAATAAAAACAAAAATAAAATAAGTAACAAAAAAAAAAAAAAATTACGGAAATAAAAATTGTTCAATTAAGGACACCCTAATATAATGCACGGTACATAGCACAATTCCTTTTTACTTTTCGAAGTAAAAAGTTTAAATACTAAACAAAAAACAAAGAACAAAAAATTTTCTTCATTCAAGGTTCGAATCGAGCTCAAGGCCAGAACAATAATTTTTTTCTAATGATAATTATTGTCATTTTAAATAATTAAAAAATAACAATAATTATCATTAGAAAAAAATTATTGTTCTGGCCTTGAGCTCGATTCGAACCTTGAATGATTTATCAATAGGCCGATAAAAACGAAAACAAAAAATTTTCTAACAAAAAAAAAAAAACAGAGGAGAAATTTCGGATTGCTCGGTTCACCCTAATTTAACATATTGCAATCAATGCAATTTAGCTTTTTGCTTTTCGAAGCAAAAACCTCAACACAAAAAAAACCACTCAAAAATTTTCTTTTTTCACAATAAAAAAATTCACTGCACACCCTACTATAATGTACGATCGCATGATTTTATTGCGAATCGTAGCAACAACAAAACACAATTACACACTTTTCACATAACTTGTTGCTCTGCTTTGTTGGAGGATTTTTACATAACCTTTCATAGGTCTTTATTATAACATTTTTTTTTTTCTTTTTTCTTTCCTCTCTTTATAATTTGCAATATGTATATATATGTACATATGTATATTTTGTTTCACTAAACCACTTCACAGACACGAAATAAACACTAAACATTCGCGATTTACATTTTTCGCCCGCACGCGCACTATTTTTCTTGCAATTACAATTATATTGCAATCACAAAACAGAAATCGCACGCGCCACGTTTGTTTTTTCGTTTTTCATTTTCATTAATTAATCCGGAACTGAAGTTAGTGAAACATGCAATATATCGATATTGCAAACAATCGATACACTAGTAAGGTAGCATAAGGGTGTTGACACATCATCAATTATCCGTAAGGCTACATGCGTCACATACGGAAAACCATGACGTAGACATTTACATTTTTGAGAAACTAGTTAGTAATCAAAAATAAATGCTATAAATGCTTGGAAATATATAAATTAGACATTGTTTGAGACAATTTTTCCCGTTAATGTTTGGGTTGGCGTTGTTTCTGTCTTGGGGGTCCGAGGGTATCATTTGTAAAACAAATGAATATCAATTATATTAGAATACAATACAGCTATGGTGTATTTATATTTCGCATACATTACCCTGCTTCCACCAACAACCCCTTATAAGGTGAAGTTCACATTTACCTTATCAGAATTGCTCGCCAACCGAAATACGCTCGTTACGTCGACAAAACCCATGAGGAAAGCGACACCCTCTCCATTAACGCATCGGAGGTCGAACCAGAGTCCTCTGCAGCGGAAACGTCTGCTTTCCATCCGGAGGCCTCAGGTGGAGTGGAATCATCTGCATTCCACCCACCTTCTACGAGCGGATTGGAAATGAAAACTTTCCAACTGCGCCGTTTTCGTCCTCTACTTCTACATGAGGTGATCGCAAGCGGATTGGAAATGCAAACTTTCCAACCGCCCAAAAATGGCTACAAAGGGAAAGGCAAGAAGAATCGATGCAAGCAGCAAGCGCATCATAGTCGCGCCGCAAGGAGAGTGGAATCACCTGCATTCCACCTCCATCCAACGAGTGCCTTGATGAATTGTAAATACCTTTCTTATACAACATGTTTTTTTGTTACAAAAAAAAAAAAATAATTTTAAATACTACTTATGCATATACATAAGCAATGATATATTTTATACATACATACATGAAATAAAAATGAATGGGCCACTGAGATTGAACCATGTACATCTATTATTTATTTTTCTTCAATTTTCGACTTTAGGTAATTCAAACGGAACCTGAGCTGAAAATAGTTTTAAGCTTAATTTAATTTAATTTAAACTGCGAACCAGCGGCGGAAAATGTCCAAATAAATATTGCGTATCGCAAGGGGCCGGCATGTTTAGGCCAACAGCCCAAACTCAAAACATAAAACGTCGCCCTCGCACTTTTTCTTATATTGTTAACAGTGCCAGTCAAACTGTTTATGTTAACCATACAAACGAACATCGCTGGAATAAATAAACAGTTTAACTGGCAAGCGGTATTGACCTGTTATACATTTTTTACTTCACTTGTTTTCACACATCAAGGAGAAAGGACGTATCCCGCCGCAGTTTCCAGCTTCAACCAAAAGGTAACCTGCTCTTCAATAAAGACTATTTGTGATTATTAATACTAATACCAACTTTTCTTTTTCTTTTCTACACTATATCTTGACCGGCACCATCCCTGAGCTGTGGCCCGGCCAAGACATTGTTTTTTTTTTTTCTAAATCAGTGGCACATTTATTTTCAAGTTTCATGTATGTAGGTAGGTATAAAACGTAGTTAAATTTACTGTTTCGTATAAAAAAACATTTGTATATAAAGGAAGTTCATTTTATGAATAACTTTACAATGATCCCAAGGTTTCAAAAACCAAGTATGAAAAATATTTAAAAATCCATTTTATGTATAAGTATGTAAGTATATATATAAAAAAAAAAGTATGTAATTACTCTTCGATAAAAATATGAAAATAATAAATTTAAATTTACATATATAAAGCCAATTTAACAGGCGCCAGACAATACCCAGCCAAAGATGGTGTTCTGTGCCAACAGGAGCCCCAAAGTTCCGGCTGGTATGGCGCCCAGCATAACCTTTGGGACCACGTCAGCACCGAGCACCAATTGGACTGGGGCGGCGACGTAGAACCACGGGTCTGCGAGCCTGATGTTGGCATATGGCGTGGCTACCGTTGCGTCCAGGCTTGTTAGTGGGGTTTGCCTCCGGAAATGACGCAACGCCACGGCATAAGTGGTGACGGTTGCCGTCTGCCCATGCTTGCCCCGCAGCTTGATAAAGCACCCACGCCGATCCCCCAGAATCCTCACATCAAGGCCGAGTCGGCGGATGAGCTCTTCCGCGATGATAGACGTTGCAGCGCATGGATCGAGTATAGCTCGAACCAGGTGCAAGCGACCACCCGACTCAATCTTAACAACGGCCGTAGGTGCAACCGACGTGAGGCACTGGATCAGCTGTGGCGGCGCACGTGGGCTGACAACCGCCCAAGCCCGGAAGGCAAGGACCGAGGACTTTGTATCCTCACAACATACACATATCCATACATTTTTCTAAAGAACATACATTTTGAAATAACTTGAAATTTATAATAACATTTGAATTTATCACTTATACATTTTATATGAAGCACCAGAAATATACATGTGTATACCTTTATGAATTATACCCTAAATATATAATATATATTAAAGAACAAATTAGACTTGCGCACTTTTGCACGCAAGCAAAATATTTACATTTTCGCAAACATGAATTTTAAATATAGGATCACCCTAACATGCATTGAATATTTGGAAGGGAGGTGATACGCACAAAACAATAAAATGCAGCGGTCAATCAACCCTTTGCACACTCAAAATCCAATACACCCAGCTACAAATACAACATACATAATAACTTAAGTGAACGGAGATCAGCAGCAAGTCGTCAAAATAAGCGCCGCTACTAATTAAAACTTCGCTATATATATTTACGCACTAGCATACAACACACCAACGCACGCCATACGACAGACGGCAGAAGCATTGGGCAAAGCAAAACACAACATTAGAATCAGGTGACCACAAACAAATGTACAAACACACACTAGTTAAAGCAAAGGCTGGAAAGCACGGTATGAGCAAGTATAAAGGCATTGTATTCAATAAGGAGCATTATGGTGCGTGGAAATTCATGGGAAGGAAATATTTCCCGGAATAACAGTTGTTTTATATTGTTAGTTAGAAGTTGTTATTATAAAATAACCGTTTGCCTGCGTGCAAAAATTAGTATATAAGGGCGACGAGTTCGCATTGGAATTGAGAGATTAGGAGACAGGCATACGAGTCGGTAGGTTTTATGACTACCGACCAAGAGTACACCTGAAGGTTTTTGACTTCATTTGTACTAAAAGTATATTCGTCTGGAGGCGTTATTACTCCATTCGACCGCAGAGGTTGGCCGCGGGCTTTATTACCTCAGTCACCTCTTACAAAACAAGGTAATCAGCTAGGAGTAGAAATAGAGTGTTTGTTAAATAAATACTTTTATAACGTTTTTATGCGAAATAAACAGGGTTATTCTTTTAGAAGGACCGGTAGGAATTTCTACTTTCAGGAACCCTTGACGGACTGAGGCCAACCCCGGCAAAGTCAAAGGAAAAGTCCGTCACATTTTGGCGCCCGAGCAGGTTAAACAATTCAATTTTAAGATATACTTTCAGAGCATCAGAAATGAAGAAGGAAACAAGATTCACACACTTCTGGGTTAATACGACGAGGACATAAATCATAGCAATGGTAAAGGTATCATGGGTATACTATCTCACTCGAGAGGATCTGGTAGCCTACAGCACGGAATTTGGGTTAGAGGATGGCGACATTCATCCAAGAGGAGAAGGATAACGAGAACTTACGGGATCGATTCACAGAGTTGGCGATTCGGCATGCGCGGTTAACAAATCCACAAGCATCAAAGACAAGCAGCGAACTAAATTCACCAAGAAATGATAGGCAGGCAAATGTTGCACCCAATCAATTGGAGGTCGGACAACCACCGGTACATTTTATTCAGCAGCCTGGTACGTACGGAACGACAAATTATATTCAACAGCCTGGCACATATGCAACGACCATGGACAGAGTAAGGAAGTGGGGATTAAAGTACGACGGAGGCAAAGATCCCCTAGGATTCATCGAAAGAGTGAAGCAGCTAGCAGATGGTTATGAAATCAACCGCAACACAATTCCAAAAGCGCTGCCGGAGTTATTGAAGGACAAAGCGTTGTTATGGTACAGGAATAACAACCGGCATTAGCAGGAGTGGGATGCCTTCAAGAAGGACTTCCTGAAGTTCTTTCTAATCTCCCGATACTTAGAGCAATTGGAAGATGAAATTCGAATGCGCGTACAACGACAAGGTGAGCTATTTAAAGATTATGTCTTAGTATTGCAAGGACTCATGCGTCTCGCGGGCTACACCGAGGAGCAGAAACTAACCCGCATCTACAGAAATTGGCGCAGAGAGTACCAACTGTATGTAAAGCGAAGCGAGGTCAACAATCTTGAGGAGCTGGTAAGTTTAGCTCAAGACTATGAAAATATTACTCCTGACAAGGAACCAATGCGACCAACCACAAGGCCGTTCATATCACTGCGTCAAGAAGGTCAGTACCAGTGTCTCCAGGCAGAACAAAGACAGGAGGAGCGAGTAGAAGTCCAACAACAGCAGAGGTCAGAGCCACAACAAGAATATGTAGATATAAGAACGGCCTGCAGACGATGCGGAAGAAGCGGTCACTTTTCATACGGGTGCCGAGGCATAAGGAGAGAATTTTGCTGGACATGTGGTAAGATAGGCGTGCTCACGCGTGATTGTTGTAGGAAGCCACAGGGAAACGACCAGAGACCACATTGGAACCGAGGGATGGGATCTTCGGAGAAATTAGACATGTTCAAATACACAAAAGGCCGCATATTGGTAACAACGTATTTGAACGGAGAAGAAGCGGTAGCAGCGATTGACACGGGAGCGACGAGGAGCTTTATAAGTGATGCAATGGCGAGAAGATTAAAATCTGGTAAATTCAGGGAAGTAAAGACGCGAGTAAGAATGGGCGACGGCAGAGAAATAATAGTCAAAGAAGCGGTAGATGCAGAATTAAGAATGGGTGATAAAGTACAGAGGAACGAAATGTTAATCCTACCGGGACTGGGCGATGAGGTGGTAATTGGCACGGACTATCTGGCGAAGGTAAAATTTGAGGTGAGATGTGGTGGTCAAGAAATAACGTTGAGAGTAGACGAACGGAAGCAAGAGGTAGTGACACGTACAACTATGGTCGAAGCAAATAGCGAAGATTTCAAGGAACACAACCCAATGGCGGCGCTAGCAACTAGCAAGACAGAAAATCCGGTGAGTAAATTTCTGAGCCAAGAATTACAGGTATTTGCAGAGATGTCAGGAGTATCCAACGTGGCCACACACAAAATAGTTATGAGGGACGACCCTCCAATTAAGCAAAGGTACTATCTGAAGAATCCGAAAACGCAAGAAATTATCAACAGGGAAGTCGACGAGCTGATCGAAAAAGGTTGCATCGAACCATCGAATAGCCCGCACAGCGCACCCATAGTTTTGGCAAAGAAGAAGAATGGCAAATGGAGACTCTGCGTAGACTACCGTCAACTAAACGCAAGATCAGTACCAGACGCATACCCTTTACCACGTATACAACATATCTTGGACAAATTAAGAAGCGCGAAATTTATCAGTAGCTTGGACTTTAGAAATGGATATTGGTAAATCCCTATGGAAGCAAGCAGCAAGCAATACACCGCATTCACAGTACCTGGGCGTGGACTATACCAATGGAGGGTAATGCCATTTGGCTTGCACTCAGCCCCAGCAACTTTCCAGTGACCACTTGATCGTGTCATAGGACCAGAATTGGAACCATACGCGTTTGCATTTCTTGACGATATTATCATTACAAGCAAAACATTGGAAGAGCGCATTGCACATTTAACAGAAGTATTTCGAAGGCTGCATAGAGCGAACCTGAGGATAAACCCGGAAAAATTTGAGTTTTTTAAGAAATGGTTAAAATATCTAGGTCATGTCGTTAGCGAGGAAGGCATCCATACCGACCGAGACAAGATAGCAGCCATCAAAGAACTGGAACCGCCGAAGAACATACGAGAGTTACGACGTTTTCTAGGAGTCGTGTCGTGGTATAGAAGATTCGTACCGGATTTCTCACAAGTCGCACACCCGTTAACATCGATGCTTAAGAAAGGTAGTAAGTGGAGGTGGTCTGAAGAGCAGCAATCAGCATTCGAAGCACTTAAGGCAGCACTGACGCAGGCACCGGTACTCGCTTGTTTAGGTTTTTCGAGGAAGTTTAGTTTACAGACGGATGCAAGTGATTTTGGTCTTGGTGCAGTACTTACGCAAGGTTCAGGCGACGAAGAGCGAGTAATAGCATACGCAAGCCGCAGGTTAAACAAGGCAGAGATGAACTACTCACCGACAGAAAAGGAGTGTTTGGCAATAGTCTGGACAATACGAAAGATGAGGCCATACGTAGAAGGATACACGTTTACAGTAATAACAGATCACCTAGCGTTGAAATGGTTGAATGCGATAGAGAGTCCGACTCGTCGGATTGCGAGATGGGCGCTGGAAGTACAGCAATACTCATTTGACGTACAGTATCGAAAAGGAAAGTTGAACGTTGTGGCAGATGCATTATCAAGGCAACCGATGGACAAGCAGTTGGGTACGTTGACGATGGACGACGGAAAAGCCGAGTGTAAGTGGCTTAAATCAAAGATGGAAGATATAAGAAAGGCCCCGGAGAAATTCCCAGAGTACGTTATCGAGGATGGAAAATTGTACAGACGTATAGGAAGTCAGGTGGATGGCGAAGATGCAGTGCCATGGAAGCTATGTGTGCCGACTCCACAGAGACGCAGAGTGCTAGAGGAGATTCACGACACACCGAGCGCAGGGCATATGGGCATCCGAAAATCGATAGCAAGAGCAACAACACGTTATTACTGGCCAGGAATGTTCAGAGATATAAGGAATTACGTACAGCAGTGTCACACATGTCAAATATACAAACCGAGTCAACAGCCAGCCGCGGGTAAGATGCTAACGAAGATTTTAGAGGAGCCTTGGGCAACAGTCTGTGCAGACTTTGTTGGTCCAATGCCACGATCGAAGCATGGAAACACGATGGCATTAGTCTTCCTAGACAAATTTTCAAAGAGGTAGTACCAATCAGAAAGGCAACGACAGAATGTATAATAAGAGGATTTTGAGAGAGGATTTTGGCACGGTTCGGCGTTCCAAAAGTATTTATTACAGACAACGGAGCGCAGTTTATCAGCAGAAGTTTTAAGAGATTTTTAGAGGAACTTGGCGTGAAACACCAATTAACGGCACCGTACACACCGCAGGAGAACACGACAGAGAGGGCAAACAGGAACATCAAGAGGATGATAACACAATTTACGGGAAAAGAACAGAAGACATGGGATGAGTTGTTACCAGAGATAACGCTGGCATTGAATACAAGTGTATGTGAATCGACAGGTTACAGTCCAGCATACATAGTACAAGGGAGGGAACTGAGAATCCCCAACAGCCTCTACGATGAGCAGACATTTGGTACAGGTGAGAAATTAGCGAACCCAGGAGAGAAGTCAACGAGGATGCAAGAAATATTCGATATGGTACGGCGGAAGCAAGAGACAGCCTCTATGGAGCAAGCGAAGTATTACAACTTAAGACGAAGGCAATGGCGACCGGCGATAGGCGACCTAGTGCTGGTAAAGGAACATCAGCTTTCAAAAGCGGCTGATAACTTTGCAGCTAAACTAGCGCCCAGGTACAGTGGACCTCACCGGTAACGAACTTTGTGTCACCAGTGATCGTAGAGCTAGACAAAGTCTTCAGAGGAAGGAGAAGGACAGCCCACCTAAGTGAGCTGAAAGCATACCACGCAGCCGACGCCGCCGACAACAACGAATCCAGGAGGCAAACATCAACATCGTCAAATCAAACAGCAAACAACAATCCCGAGGTCCAACAGCAGAGAGAGAACAGCGAGGTAGCCATTTGCGGTACGCTCACACGAGTCAGCGAAGAGACCGAGAGACAACACGGAGAGAACCAAGGTACAAGTCAGCAGCTGATGGCACACAGGGACGGTCAAGTACAAAACATTGCGGAGAATCAGGTACGAATAATTCCAGAAAATAAATTACAGATCTCCAGAGAACGGGCACATGGATCAAGATTACACCTGGGAAGGCAGTTCGCTATGGTGGCCTTAAACGAACACACACCCCGAGACAACTGCGGAATTACAGACTATTTTGTAAGATTCTACTTCAATCCGGATGAAATCGGTAGTAATGGACACGCCCAACTGAGACAGTGTCAAATCATACACGAAGAAATTTCATATCAAGAAATACCCGGAAGCCGAATCAACCACTAAAAGCTCGGTAAACTCTAACCACAATTACATAATTATCTCATAAATATACTCTTTAACTATGCGCATGATATACCACGTTTTTTTGAATTCCACCATACATGGCGGGAACACCCCAAGGAAAATCCACCAGTTTTTCATTTATTTTATAGACTGGCATCGCCGACGGGAAGGGCAGCGAAACGCCAGCAACCAACGACGACAGCGAAATATTAAGCCGTAAGGCCAGCGGGGTCAACGGCAGCCTCAACGACAAAAACAGCAAAATATTGAGCCTGATGGCCAGCGACGGCAGCGACGACTAAGCAGCATGGGCGAACACCACTTCCGCGTACGGACCACGCGCACCGACCTGGTGACGATGGGTCTCATTGCGGCATGTGAGGGGGGAGTATGAGGACCCCAAAGCCGAGGACTTTGTATCCTCACAACATACACATATCCATACATTTTTCTAAAGAACATACATTTTGAAATAACTTGAAATTTATAATAACATTTGAATTTATCACTTATACATTTTATATGAAGCACCAGAAATATACATATGTATACCTTTATGAAATATACCCTAAATACATATATTCTGTTGTACATTGAATTGATAATTATTAAATTAAAGAACAAATTAGACTTGCGCACTTTTGCGCGGAAGAAAAATATTTATATTTTCGCAAACATAAATTTTAAATATAGGATCACCCTAACATGCATTGAATATTTTGAAGGGAGGTAGATACGCACAAAACATAAAAATGCAGCGGTCAATCAACCCTTTGCACACTCAAAATCCAATACACCCAGCTACAAATACAACATACATAATAACTTAAGTGAACGGAGATAAGCAGCAAGTCGTAAAAATAAGCGCCGCTACTAATTGAAACTTCGCTATACATATTTACGCACTAGCATATAACACACCAACGCATGCCATACAACAGACGGCAGAAGCATTGGGCACAGAAAAACACAACATTAGAATCAGGTGACCACAAACAAATGTACAAACACACAATAGTTGAAGCAAAGGCTGGAAAGCACGGCATGAGCAAGTACAAAGGCATTGTATTCAATAAGGAGCATTATGGTGCGTGGAAATTCATGGGAAGGAAATATTCACCGGAATAACAGTTGTTTTATATTGTTATTACTATTAGTTAGAAGTTGTTATTATAAAATAACCGTTTGCTTGCGTGCAAAAATTAGTATATAAGGACGACGAGTTCGCATTGAAATTGAGAGATTAGGAGACAGGCATACAAGTCGGTAGGTTTTATGACTACCGACCAAGAGTACACCTGAAGGTTTTTGACTTCATTTGTACTAAAAGAATATTCGTCTGGAGGCTTTATTACTCTATTCGACCGCAGAGGTTGGCCGAGGGCTTTATTACCTCAGACACCTCTTACAAAACAAGGGAATCAGCTAGTTGTAGAAACAGAATGTTTATTAAATAAATACTTTTATAACGTTTTTATACGAAATAAACAGGGTTATTCTTTTAGAAGGACCGGTAGGAATTTCTACTTTCAGGAACTCTGGACGGACTGAGGCCAACCTCGGCAAAGTCAAAGGAAAAGTCCGTCACATTTTGGCAGTGTGAGGACCCCAAAGCCGAGGGAAGGAAATATTCACCGGAATAACAGTTGTTTTATATTGTTAATACTATTAGTTAAAAGTTGTTATTATAAAATAACCGTTTGCCTGCGTGCAAAAATTAGTATATAAGGGCGACGAATTAGCATTAAGAGACAGAGATTAGGAGACAGGCATACGAGTCGGTAGGTTTTATCACTACCGACCAAGAGTACACTGAAGGTTTTTGACTTCATTTGTACTAAAAGTATATTCGTCTGGAGGCTTTATTACTCCATTCGACCGCAGAGGTTGGCCGAGGGCTTTATTACCTCAGTCACCTCTTACAAAGCAAGGGAATCAGCTAGGAGTAGAAATAGAATTTGTATTAAATAAATACTTTTATAACATGCCGGATTTTTCACAAGTGTCACAACCGCTAACATCGATGCTTAAGAAAGGTAGTAAGTGGAGGTGGTCTGAAGAGCACCAATCAGCATTCGAAGCACTTAAGGCAGCACTGACGGAGGCACCGGTACTCGCTTGTCCATATTTCTCAAGGAAGTTTAGTTTACAGACGGATGCAAGTGATTTTGGTCTTGGTGCAGTACTTACGCAAGGTTCAGGCGACCAGGAGCGAGTAATAGCATACGCAAGCCGCAGGCTTAACAAGGCAGAGATGAACTACTCACCGACAGAAAAGGAGTGTTTGGCAATAGTCTGGGCAATACGAAAAATGAGGCCATACTTAGAAGGATACACGTTTACAGTAATAACAGATCACCTAGCGTTGAAATGGTTGAATGCGATAGAGAGTCCGACTGGTCGGATTGCGAGATGGGCGCTGGAACTACAGCAATACTCATTTGACGTACAGTATCGAAAAGGAAAGTTGAACGTTGTGGCAGATGCATTATCAAGGCAACCGATGGACGAGCAGTTGGGTACGTTGACGACGGATGATGGAAAAGCCGAGTGTAAGTGGCTTAAAGCAAAGATGGGAGAAATAAGAAAGGTCCTGGAAAAATTCCCCGAGTACGTTATCGAAGAGGGAAAATTGTACAGACGTATAGGAAATCAGGTAGATGGCGAAGATGCAGTGCCATGGAAGCTATGTGTGCCGACTCCACAGAGACGCAGATTGCTAGAGGAGATTCACGACACACCGAGCGCAGGGCATATGGGCATCCGAAAATCGATAGCAAGAGCAACAACACGTTATTACTGGTTAGGAATGTTCAGAGATATAAGGAATTACGTACAGCAGTGTCACAGATGTCAAATATACAAACCGAGTCAACAGCCAGCCGCGGGTAAGATGCTAATACATACATGAGGGGGGAGTGTGAGGACCCCAAAGTCGAGGACTTTGTATCCTCACGACATACACATATCCATACATTTTTCTAAAGAACATACATTTTGAAATAACTTGAAATTTATAATAATATTTGAATTTATCACTTATATATTTTATATGAAGCACCAGAAATATCTATACCATGACACGAAAACGTCGTAACTCTCGTGTATTCTTCGGTGGTTCCAGTTCTTTGATGGCTGCTATCTTGTCTGGGTCGCTATGGATGCCTTCCTCGCTAACGACATGACCTAGATATTTTAACCTTTTCTTAAAAAACTCACATTTTTCCGGGTATATCCTCAGGTTCGCTCTATGTAGCCTTCGAAATACTTCTGTTAAATGTGCAATGTGCTCTTCCAATGTTTTACTTGTAATGATAATATCGTCAAGATAAGCAAACGGGTATGGTTCCAATTCTGGTCCTATGACACGATCAAGTGCTCTCTGGAAAGTTGCTGGGGCTGAGTGCAAGCCAAATAGCATTACCCTCCATTGGTATAGTCCACGCCCAGGTACTGTGAATGCTGTGTATTGCTTGCTGCTTGCTTCCATAGGGATTTGCCAATATCCATTTTTCAATTCCAGGCTACTGATAAATCTCGCGCTTCTTAATTTTTCCAAGATATGTTGTATACGTGGTAAAGGGTATACGTCCGGTACTGATCTTGCGTTTAGTTGACGGTAGTCTACACAGAGTCTCCATTTGCCATTCTTCTTCTTTCCCAAAACTATAGGTGCGCTGTGCGGGCTATTTGATGGTTCGATGCAACCTTTTTCGATCAGCTCGTCGACTTCCTTGTTGATAATTTCTTGCATTTTCGGATTCTTCGGAAAGTACCTTTGCTTAATTGGACGGTCGTCCCTCATAACTATTTTGTGTGTGGCCACGTTGGATACTCCTGACATCTTTGCAAATACCTGTAATTCTTGGCTCAGAAATTTACTCACCGCATCTTCTGTCTTGCTAGTTGCTATCGCCGCCATTGGGTTGTGTTCCTTGAAATCTTCGCTATTTGCTTCGACCATAGTTGTACATGTCACTACCTCTTGCTTCCGTTCGTCTACTCTCAACGTTATTTCTTGACCACACCATCTCATCTCCAAGTTTATCTTCTCCAGATATTCCGTGCCGATTACCACCTCATCGCCCAGTCCCGGTAGGATTAACATCTCGTTCCTCTGTACTTTATCACCCACTCTTAATTCTGCATCTACCGCTTCTTTGACTATTATTGCTCTGCCGTCGCCCATTCTTACTCGTGTCTTTACTTCCTTGAATTTGCCAGTTTTAAATCTTCTCGCCATTGCATCACATATAAATCTCCTCGTCGCTCCCGTGCCTATCGCTGCTACCGCTTCTTCTCCGTTCACATACGTTGTTACCAATATGCGACCCTTTGTGTATTTGAACATGTCTAATTTCTCCGAAGATCCCATCCCTCGGTTCCAATGTGGTCTCTGGTCGTTTCTCTGTGGCTTCCTACAACAATCACGAGTGAGCGCACCTATCTTACCACATGTCCAGCAAAATTCTCTTCTTATGCGTCGGCAACCGTATGAAAAGTGACCGCCTCTTCCGCATCGTCTGCAGGCCGTTCTTGTTTATACATATTCTTGTTGTGGCTCTGACCTCTGCTGTTGTTGGACTTCTACTCGCTCCTCCTGTCTTTGATCTGCCTGGAGACACTGGTGCTGACCTTCTTGACGCCGTGGTATGAATGGCCTTGTACTAGGTCGCATTGGTTCCCTGTCAGGAGTAATATTTTCATAGTCTTGAGCTAAACTTACCAGTTCCTCAAGATTGCTGACCTCTCTTCGCTTTATATATAGTTGGTATTCTCTGCGCGAGTTTCTGTAGATACGGGTTAATTTCTGCTCCTCGGTGTAGCCCGCGTGACGCATGAGTCCTTGTAATACTAAGACATAATCTTTAAATAGCTCACCTTGTCGTTGTACGCGCATTCGAATTTCATCTTCCAATTGCTCTAAGTATCGGGAGCTTAGAAAGAACTTCAGGAGGTCCTTCTTGAAGGCGTCCCACTCCTGCCAATGCCGGTTGTTATTCCTGTACCATACGAATGCTTTAACCTTCAATAACTCCGGCAGCGCTTTTGGAATTGTGTTGGGGTTGATATCATACCCATCTGCTAGCTCCTCCACTCTTTCGATGAATCCTAGGGGATATTTGCCTCCGTCGTACTTTAATCCCCACTCCCTTACTCTGTCCATGGTCGTTGCATATGTGCCAAGCTGTTGAATATAATTTGTCGTTGCGTACGTACCAGGCTGCTGAATAAAATGTACCGATGGTTGTCCGACCTCCAATTGATTGGGTGCACCATTTGCCTGCCTATCATTTCTTGGTGAATTTAGTTCGCTGCTTGTCTTTGTTGCTTGTGGATTTGTTAACCGCGCATGCCGAATCGCCAACTCTGTGAATCGATCCCTTGAGTTCTCGTTATCCTTCTCCTCTTGGATGAATGTCGCTAGTCGTTTTCTTAGTTCGTCAACCGTTCCGCCATTCTCTAGCCCAAATTCCGTGCTGTAGGCTACCAGATCCTCTCGAGTGAGATAGTATACCCATGATACCTTTACCATTGCTATGCTTTATGTCCTCGTCGTATAAACCCAGAAGTGTGTGAATCTTGTTTCCCTCTTCGTTTCTGATGCTCTGAAAGTATATCTTAAAATTTGATTTGTTTAACCTGCTCGGGCGCCAAAATGTGACGGACTTTTCCTTTGACTTTGCCGGGGTTAGCCTCAGTCCGTCCAGGGTTCCTGAAAGTAGAAATTCCTACCCGTCCTTCTAAAAGAATAACCGTTTAGTTCTTATAAAACGTTATAAAAGCATTTATTTAAAAACATTCTATTTAGTTGATTCCCTTGCTTTGTAAGAGGTGACTGAGGTAATAAAGCCCTCGGCTAACCTCTGCGGTCGAATGGAGTAATAAAGCCTCCAGACGAGTATACTTTTAGTACAAATGAACTGAAAAACCTTCAGGTGTACTCTTGGTCGCTAGTGATAAAACCTACCGACTCGTATGCCTGTCTCCTAATCTCTGAATTTTAATGCGAACTCGTCGCCCTTATATACTAATTTTTGCACGCAGGCAAACGGTAAATTTCTAATAACAACTTCTAACTAATAGTATTAACAATATAAAACAACTGTTATTCCGGTGAATATTTCCTTCCCATGAATTTCCATGCACCATAATGCTCCTTATTGAATACAATGCCTTTGTACTTGATCATACCGTGCTTCCCAGCCTTGCTATAACTATTGTGTGTTTGTATATTTGTTTGTGATCACCTGATTCTATTGTTGTATTTTGCTTTGCCCAATATAGTGTTAACTACTTTGTACTCTTTACTTTAATTTTTAAAATAATTTTAATTGAGTTTTCGTGTTAACTTAAAATTTTGAATAACTTCAAAAAAAGAAAATTCTAATTAGTTTGAAAATATCTAAACTCAAAAATAAACAAAAATAAATTTTATATTACAAACAAAAATAAAAGTTTTTTAAAAATATCAACTTGAATGTTGATATATTGGCGATTCTACCAACGGACCTAATTTTTAAATCTATATTTGATACAAATGCTGAATGTGGCGCTTTACGTATCACAGAGCTACTGAACAATACAATACCGCAAATAGAAGTGCAACTAAGTGACGTGCTACCAAAGAAAAGTTTTATTAAGTTGTCTGAACCAATTGCAGACTTATCTACCGGTTTCGACAAATTTGCACACGATCCAATACAAAAATGCGTGAACTGATTTCTCAAAGAAATGTTAAATCAAAAATATATACAAGAATTAGTGAAGATTAAATAGTAAATTCTAAAACGAATTTTATCTAAAAATAACTCTAAAATTGTGCACAAATATCATCAAATA
Source organism: Eurosta solidaginis (assembly GCF_040869045.1). NCBI lineage: Eukaryota > Metazoa > Arthropoda > Insecta > Diptera > Tephritidae > Eurosta > Eurosta solidaginis. The sequence continues at coordinate 194,937,773 of NC_090324.1, forward strand.
TTTATATGAAGTGAACTAAAGAAGTTATTATACTAAAACAAACATCCAAATTTAAAAGTTTATTATGCAAAGATATAAACTATGAACTATATATATTTATATATATGCAAATATAAATAAACTATCTACGTTAATACAAATATTAAAAACTTTATTATCGATATTTAAACACTTAAAATTTAACTAATTACTTAAAAATTAAAAACTATTTACAATTAAGTTTTCCACTTCACTACAACAAGAGCTACTACAACAATTTTACGCAAAATACACACAAGAACGGATTTAAAGTATAAGACATCACGATGAAAATGATGAGATTTATAAAGAAAACAACAAAGCCATTGCATAAACAGCAACAGCAATGAATTTAATTGTTATCACGTTCAAAAAAACGCCATTTATTCCCTCAAAATCTCTACAATCATCAATCAAATACTTACTAATTTTAATATTTTTTTACTAATTTAATTTTATGTAAGTATAATTTTTATTTTAATATTAAATTTAAAATTTTTCAATTACAATTAAAATTAAAATTTTAAACCTTTTAACTTTCAAATTTATTTTAAGATTATTTTTATATTTTAACAATTTTAATATAAACTATTTAAATTTACTTATTTTTTATATAAAATTAAATATTTTATTTAAATTGTTAACTCCCTTTCCAAAAAAAAATCTTAAATATTTTCTTATTTTCTAATTTTTCATTTAAATTTCTTTTCATATGGTTCTACGTTCACCAATACGAACTCGTAAATTTACAAATTAGGAAAATCAAAACAACAATTATACAAATAACACAATGACTCACAATACAACTCAAAATTCTAACTTTAATACAACACAAAACATCATCTCTAATATAACACAAGATACTTCAAGACAAGATAATTTTACAAATTTTTCTTCTACTAAATCTATTAAATTACCACAATTTTGGCAAGATTCTCCTGATGCCTGGTTTTTACTTGTTGAAGGACAATTTGAAATTAATAATATCAATGATGATAATTTAAAATTTCAAAATATTCTAATTAGTCTTCAACGAGATACTATATCTAAAATTTTAGATGTTATTAACCCTCCTCCTCTTTTTAATAAATATGATACAATCAAAAAAATTCTATGTGAAAGATTTTCTCTTAGCGAAGAAAAACGATTAGAACAATTATTTTCAAAAACTGAACTTGGTGATCGTTCACCATCTGAATTATTCAGATTTATGAAATCACTTATAGGTTCTGCCTCCATAGTTAGCCAAGAATTACTCTTTAAATTGTGGATTCGTAAATTACCACAAGAAATACAAATTCATTTGACTTCCAATAATAATCAAAACAGAGATGAAATTATTATTTTAGCTGACAAACTTTTTGATTTAATCAATAAACCTCATTCTTCCAAATCTCCTGTAGTCTCAAGTATAAATAATAATATTTTAGAACAATGCGTTAAAAATTTAACTGAATTAACTACGGCTATTTATCAAAATTTAAATAAAATTTCGAATGATATTAATCAATTACAAATCCGTTCAAGATCTAAAGATAGAAATAGATCTAAATCTCGAAATTTTTCAGGATCAAGAAATTTTTCAAACAATCGTAATTTTAATTCACAAACAAGTATTTGTTGGTATCACAAAAAATTTAAGAATAACGCTCTCAAATGTATACCCCCATGCAATTTTAATCAAAATCATAATTCAAATTACGAACAAAATTTAAACTGAAACGATCCATTATGACGGTGACGGATAATGGAACTATTATTAAACCTACTCGTCGCCTATTCATATTTGATAAATTCAATAAACATAATTTTCTTATCGATACCGGCGCAGTTGTATCAGTTATTCCTTTTTCTAAATTTAAAATTTATAAAAGAAATTCGGATCTTACTTTCACCGCAGCAAACGGTTCTTCAATTGAAACTTTTGGTACAAAACTACTTAAAATTGATTTAGGTTTAAGAAGAGATTTTGAATTTCCATTCATTATTGCGAACATTGATACACCAATTTTAGGAGCAAACTTTTTAGAAAAATTCGGAATTATTGTCAATATTAAAAATAAAGAAATAATGGATTCTACTACAAAAATTAAAGTTGCTGGATCTTCTGGATTTTCTGATATTTTCTCACTCAAATTTCCTATTGTCGAAAATAAGTTTTCAAAATTACTTAATGAATTTCCGTCTATTACCTGTGAACCAGATTATACTAAAAAAGTTAAACACCATACGGTTCACAGGATAGAAACAAAAGGTATTTTACCATTTTCGAAACCCAGACGTCTTGATCCAATCAAACTTAAAATTGCTAAAGCTGAATTTGAATTTTTAGTTAAAACGGGTATATGCAGACCCTCAAATTCTCCTATTGCATCTCCACTTCATCTCGTTCCTAAAAAAGAACCAAATGATTGGAGACCTTGCGGAGACTATCGAAGACTTAATTTTATTACTACACCAGATCGGTATCCTTTACCACATATTCACGATTTAACAATTGATTTAAAAAACAAACAATTTTTTTCCAAAATTGATCTTGTGCGTGCTTACCACCAAATTCCAATGGCAGAAGAAGACATTCATAAAACTGCAATAACTAACCCTTTTGGAATGTTTGAATTCGTAAGAATGCCTTTCGGTTTACGAAACAGTGCTCAAACTTTCCAACGCTTTATTAATGAAGTATTTTCTGATTTCGATTTTGTATTTACATACATTGATGACATTCTTATTGCCAGTGATAATGAAGATCAACATATAAATCATTTAAAATCAGTTTTCAAAAGACTTGAAGAATATAATTTAAATATCAAACCTTCAAAATGTACTCTCGATGTAAATAAATTAAATTTTTTAAGTTACGAAATTTCAGGCGAAGGTATTAAACCATCTTTCGATAGAATTGAAATCATAACAAATTTTGAAAAACCAATTTCTATAAATAAATTACAAAAATTTTTAGGTATGATAAATTACTATCACAGATATATTAAAATGTTAGCAACAGAACTTAGTCCTCTGCATGAAATGTTAACACATGCAATTAAAAACAAACTTAAACAATTAAATTGGACAAATGAAACCACAACAGCTTTCGAAAATGTTAAAAAACTTTTTGCCAAAAATACTTTACTTACACATTTCGACAAAAATGGTATTTTATCATTAGCAGTAGATGCATCAAATGTTGCTTTTGGAGCAGTTCTTCAACAAACTAGCAATAATATACTAGAACCCTTAGCTTATTTTTTAAGAAAATTAACTACAACAGAAACTAAATATTCAACATTTGATCGTGAACTTTTGGCTATTTATAATTCAATTAAACATTTTAAACATTTTCTTGAAGGTAGAACTTTTACTATTTATACTGATCATAAACCTTTAATTCATGTTCTAAATTCTAAAGTAGATAGATCTCCTCGTCAACTACGTCACCTTGAATATATTGCTCAATTTACAAATGATATTCAATATATACGTGGAAAAGACAACATAGTTGCCGACACACTTTCCCGTATTCCAGAAATAAATGCAATTTCAACTCAAGATATAAATTTAGAAACTTTATATAAAGAACAACAAACTGATACATTTTTACAAAAAACCATTTCTGATCAAAATTCTAAAAATAATTTAAAGGAAATTCATATTCCAGTTATTAATTTAAATATATGGTGTGATGTTTCTCTACAACCTTTTCGACCTTATGTTCCACATTCTATGAGAAGAATTATATTTGACAAAATTCACTCATTATCTCATCCAAGTATAAGAACAACTAGAAAATTAATTCAAAATAAATATTATTGGCCTAACATGCGTAAAGAGATTAATGATTGGACTTCATCTTGCATCAATTGTCAAAAATCCAAAATTTCAAGACATACTAAATCTCCTATCCAAAAAATTCAAATACCATCAGGCCGTTTTGAACATATTCATATGGATATTGTTGGACCTCTTCCAGTTTCAAATGGAAATTGTTATATTTTAACAATTATTGACAGATTTTCACGTTGGCCTGAAGCTTATCCGCTTAAAGATATTTCAACAAATACTATAGTAAAAACTTTTATTCAAAATTATATACCACGATTTGGTATACCATTAAATATTACAGTAGATCAAGGTTCACAATTCACCTCAAAATTTTTTACAGAATTAACTAAACTTTTAGGTTCTCGTAAAATTCATACATATCCTTACCATCCCCAAGCAAATGGCATGATAGAGAGATTTCATCGAACTTTAAAAGCAGCAATTATAGCATCAAACGACTCGGTTCATTGGTCTGACGTTTTACCATTCATTCTACTTGGTTTACGAACTTCTATTAAAGAAGATTTAAAATGTTCATCTGCTGAACTTGTTTATGGCCAAACACTTAGAATACCTGGTGAATTAATTATTTCAAATAGTAATAAAGAACATGATTTTTCTAATGACGCTCTTCATAAAATAAGAGAATATTTTTCACTTGTTCGTTCTAAAGTTTTTCATCATAACAAAGAAAATGTTTTCGTTCCTAAACAATTAGAAAATTGTGAGTATGTTTTTGTTAAAGTTCTTCGTAAATCTAATTTAGAATCACCCTATGAAGGACCTTTTAAAGTTATATCTAAGAAACATAAAACATTTACAATTCAATACAATAATACTATTAAAAATATTTCAATTGATTTACTTAAACCAGCAAACATACTTATTAACACTAATTTAAATACAAATACATTAAACAACAAAAAACAAAAAAAGGTTACATTTAATATTAATTAATAATTTGTTTGTTTCAAATTTTCTTGGAGGGGGAGTAAATATAGTGTTAACTACTTTGTACTCTTTACTTTAATTTTTAAAATAATTTTAATTGAGTTTTCGTGTTAACTTAAAATTTTGAATAACTTCAAAAAAAGAAAATTCTAATTAGTTTGAAAATATCTAAACTCAAAAATAAACAAAAATAAATTTTATATTACAAACAAAAATAAAAGTTTTTTAAAAATATCAACTTGAATGTTGATATACCCAATGCTTCTGCCTTCTGTAGTATGGCGTGCGTTGGTGTGTTGTATGCTAGTGCGTAAATATGTATAGCGAAATTTCAATTAGTAGCGGCGCTTATTTTGACGACTTGCTGCTGATCTCCGTTCACTTAAGTTATTATGTATGTTGTATTTGTAGCTGGGTGTATTGGATTTTGAGTGTGCAAAGGGTTGATTGACCGCTGCATTTTTATGTTTTGTGCGTATCTACCTCCCTTCCAAATATTCAATGCGTGTTAGGGTGATCCTATATTTAAAATTTATGTTTGCGAAAATGTAAATATTTGGCTTGCGTGCAAAAGTGCGCAAGTGTAATTTGTTCTTTAATTTAATAATTATCTATTCAATGTAGAACAGAATATATGTATTTAGGGTCTAATTAATAAAGGTATACATATATATATTTCTGGTGCTTCACATACAATGTATAAGTGATAAATTCAAATATTATTATATATTTCAAGTTATTTCAAAATGTATGTTCTTTAGAAAAATGTATGGATATGTGTATGTTGTGAGGATACAAAGTCCTCGGCTTTGGGGTCCTCACAACACCAATCGGCTTGTTAGTTGTTAACAACGTTTCCTTATCTTTTTCCCCAAGTGCTGGGAAGCGAGTTGAGGATTTTGATGCGGCTCTTTACTTCAGATGGAACTTCGGTAGCTTGCGCCTGGAAGGTAAAATGACTGGCGAGTTTTACACCCAGCGACAATGACGTGACCGTCCAACGGCGAAAACTCAGCAAACGCGTTCGGAATAACCAATTTGTAAGATAATTAAAAAAAAAAAAACACGGAAGTATATCATACCTATTTATTATTGTAATTAAAAAAACCATAATAAAATTATTATTTTGATTGGCTTATTACTCAGAATTAGTATTTGAAATAAAACTAAATTTTTTTGAATATAACTGAACTGACGAAAGATAGTGATAATACTATAATATAATTATAAGTCAAAAAGATCTATTTTAATAGTTATTATCCTTTGTTTTTGAGTCGGAAAAGTCCAGTTTAAAAATTATCATAGGTGAAAGTGTATACGATCCCGGGAATACCCATAGCATTTTCATGACGAATCACGCATCCTTTTTATTTTTCGGAAGCTTTTCAAAAAATTCCCAAATTAAACTAAAATCCTGACATTTATTTTGTAAGTCCGAAAATAAAAGTTAAATCTGGACTTATATCTTTTAAGAACAGAATGAAAGTCCCGTGACTAAGGCATGGTTCATCCAAGTGAACCGAATTTTTTACCAAACGATTCTCCTAAATATCTGGACTTAAAACCTGTAGATAATTTAAAATTATTGTTACTAATACTAGATAAATAATAATAAAAGCCTTTGGCGCGTGAAATTTCAAAAAATGTGAGGCGTAGCATAACCTGATTAAGGTTCAATTGGTCCTACTTATGACTATCAATAGAAATTTGACGCGTCCAACGCTTTTATTTAATTGTCTGATCAACACCATAGATTGATGAGGAGTCTGATGACTAGTACCTAAGACCTACCTAATTATTTTCTATCTTTTAGTATTATTACTACTTAATGTAAATATTGTTTTTAATCCGTTTATCTCAAAAATTTTTTTTAATTATTTTATTTTCTATCTTTTAGTATTATTATTACTTAATGTAAGTATTGCTTTCAATAAAACCGTTTAACTTAAACACTTTTTTATTTATTTTATTTTCAAGTTTTTAGTTTTTATTTAATTTCCTAATATTTATCATTCTATTTAGTTCATTTAGTGCCTCATTATTATAAGGACCGTTTCCTGACAATTTGTTACAATCTAACTCCTCAATACATAGTCCTACCAAAGACTTTACTCGACTCAGCGGCACGTATGCGTATAGGTGCCCCGGAGCGTGTTATGGGAGGCAATTGCAAAAGATCACGAAAAAGTAAAGCGTTCGCTCCCCCAAAGAAATCACCTTCACAATTCTTAATTTGCTTTAATCGGGCTTCAATCATGCACAACATTTGATATGATACCATAGAAATTTCATCGATGATCAGAAACTCCGTCTGCTTCCATTGTTGCCTTATTATTCGTAAATAGTTTCCGGTCAGGGGTGACATACCTGTTATTCGGCCATCTTTCTGTACTGGCAACTTTAAGGTGCTGTGTATGGTAGCTCCATTTATTAATCGTGCTGCGACACCCATGAGGGCGCATACTTTTACTGCATCCTTTGCATAGCACCTGATAATTTGGTCTCTAAGTAAATTTAGAAAAAATGTCTTTCCGACCTGTGAAGAATATCTTTAAGCGCTCTTTTGCACCCGAAATTTGACATTGTATGGACTGAGTTGTCATTTCTCTTTCTTCAGCATTCATCAACTGCTTAGCCAGTATGAACTAGTTATCATTAATTGGCAGATATGGAACTTCTCCTTCACACTCCAATTCCATGGGCTCTTCCTGTTCCAAATTCAGAAATGCGTGAAATGGAAAATGAAAAATTGAACGCGTTTTCAAGTTGGTTGTCACGCTCGCGATATACTCAAATAAGCATTAGTTTCCTTTAACCTTTCTTCATTTGCAAGAAATGCGTCTCTGGCACTATTATATTTTTCCATCAGCTCTTTCTCATTGCGATAGGGCCTATACTGGAGTAGTAAACTATAATAACATGATTCGGGATCAGAAGCTGCTACGTTGTTAGGAACCCGTACTACAGCTGGGGTATTTCTAATAGTAATTTTTGTATTGTTTGTTAGTGTAATAAGACGTTTTCTTACTGTTGGCGCACGTGGTACATACGCATCTATATCGATGCTCTCTTCATTAATTGTTGGTGGTTTTGTGTAGTGTGACTCAAACAACATCGCAAACTCGATAAGGCACATGTCGTTGAAATTACAGTCGGGGTGCTCAGTTGGTCGGTTTTCATATCATTCAAATATATTGGCGCAATAACCAGCTGCTTGACCAGTTTCAGTAAACTTTAACACTTTACATCTGCCCCTTTCCGCCGTTGGTTTACCTTTAGGACCGCACGAATGGGAGCCCACGAAATAGTATTTATCTTCACAGCGAAATACGCTGAGGGACTTATTCAAAGCTGTCAATATTCCCGAAAAATGGCTGTTAAATAATTGAGTTAAAGCTGCATGTAATGTAATACCAATATTGTTGGTATTGACGGCATCTTGCAGACTTTCAAAAAGAAGAGTGTCGTCATCATACGCTATAGAAAATCTCTTGCTATACACTTGTACGTTTTCTTTTACAACATGAAAATTTCGCATCTCTAATTATCCTGTTTCATCCAGTTCATTTGGAGGGAGTAGAGCACGAATTTGGCAATATAAGGAGTCACCCGCTATCATATTAGCATTTAGAATATTGACGTCCCATCGATTAGGGTTGAGAATTGCAGCCCACACAATATTTGCCAATGATATGGCACTGCATTGTATACCAGCATATCCAGAAGTAAAAATTTTGTGGTCACCTTGATGCCATGAAGCCCGAATAATTCTAGCTAAGTCATTTATTGGAATGAATGCATTTTTGATTTCAATTATTTCAGGATATTCCACTTCAGATAAATCAGGCGCACTTATTCGTATCAAATCTAGTTCACTAATTTGGGCATTTCCTGCAATACGTACACCTCTATAAAGCGGGTCATTTCTAATTAACCACCTTAAAGCACTGTTTACTTTTTCACGAGATATTGTAAATTCTCTTGTGACGTTTATATTTTCCAATCGTTCTGTTACTACAATGATACCATCTTGACTTGAAAATCTCGGAAGCATATTCGGTAGTCTTTCAGTGACCTCAAAGATATCTTGGGCAAACAAAACAGCTTGTCCGCGGAAACCGTATTGTCCATATAGCCCAGTAAATTTTACAATTTTGGTAAATGGGATGATTCTGCACAGTAAACGTTGTTCTGCCTGCGTCAGCGCTTGAATCACATGTGGTATAGGGCCTGGATCCAGATTAGTCCTTTGGCGGTGCTATTGCTTTATTACTGGTGATATGTGTTTTGCATCGGGAATATACAAGTAACATTGCCTTCGAAGACATATATTAATGCAACAGTGTTGAACGAACTGTATGTATTTGATTAGGATAACAACGTTTGGTGCAAATTTCATAAACGTGTATGCACAACGTGTTAATAGCATTTTCGAAAGCTTCAAGATAATTTTTAGCTCTGCGTTGCTGGATGTGCTCACGTTGGCTATTTAATCTCACTTTGCGCTGCTCAGGTGTTTCAGATGCTAACAGCTCCATTCGCCTTTCATTTGTCCTCGATAGCCTGGCCTCAGGTCGCTCAAGTGTTTGAGATGATAACACCTTCCTTCGCCTTTCATTTGTCCTCATTAGCCTGGCCTCGCGTCGCTCAGTTGTTTCGGATGATAACAGCTTCCTTCGCCTTTTACGTTGCCTTGCTAACCTGGCCTCGCGCAGATCAAGTATTTCCGACGATAGCACCTTCCTTTGGCCTTGGCGTTGCCTTGCTAACCTGGCCTCACGCTGCTCAGGTGTTTCTGATGCACTATTTGCTTTAAATGTTTGTTTCACCTTTTCAACCCTTCTTTTTCTTTGGGTTGCAGTTTCTTTTTTATTTTTGAATGTTTTCGTTTTCTTATTATTCGGAACCATGTTGTCACCTTGAATATCACTTACAAAAATGTGTCACTTCTCCCGGGAATTGATTTTTTTTACTGAAATTTTACTAAAAAAATTTTAACTTATATGCTCCAAAGTATTCTGACGTCACTTCTACCTGGAAATGGATTTTTTTAATGAAATTTCACTAACAAAATTTGAACTTATGTGCTCCAAAGTATTTTGACGTCTCCTCTAACGGGACATGAATTTTTATACTGAAACTTCACTAGCAAAATTTCAAATTATGTGCTCCAAAGTATTTTGACGTCTCTTCTAACGGAACTACAATTTTTATACTGAAATTTCACTAGCAAAATTTGAAATCATGTTCTCCAAAGTATTTTGACGTCACTTCTACAGGGAAATGAATTTTTGACAGAAATTTCACTAACAAAACACTAACTTATGTGCTCCAAATTACTTTGATGTCAGCTCTACCGGACTGTATATAATATTTGTTCAAAGAGCCAAATCGGACGGACAAGTACGAGGTTTTTGAATATCTCAATTTTTGCGAGACCTAGCGTGAATTTTTTTTTTAAGCGTTTTCTATGTCAAATATGATTTCCAAATATGAACCAAATCGGACCACAAATACGATTTTTGTGAATATCCCGATCCTTGCCCCACCTAGCGGTGATTTTTTTCATGGGTCGCTTTCTATTCATGTGTGTATTATGTGTTTCAAATATGAGCCAATTCGGACCACAAATACGATTTTTGTGAATATCTCGATCGCCGCTAGAATTTTTTTAAACCCCGCTTTCTATTCTCTTATATATTATGTGTTCCAAATATGAGCCAAATCGGACCACAAATACGATTTTTGTGAATATCTCGATCCTTTCGTCACTTAGCGGCGATTTTTTTCATAGGTCGCTTTCTATTCATGTATGTATTATGTGTTCCAAATATGAGCGAAATCGGACAACAAATACGAATTTTGTGAATATCTCGATCCTTTTTTCTTATTATTGCATTGTCATCGGGATCTGAACTATATTCCAAGTTTCAAGCTTGTAGCTTATCGGGAAGTTACTTAAATTTTAATTACAAAATTCGCGCTGGCCGTGCAGCCTGTCAAGTCAACCTAAATAAAACCGTTTAAAAACGAAGTGAATGAAGCAAAACGCGACCCAGAAGCAAGTGAATATTTTGACAGCAAAAATGAGTGTTGGAACACTTTGCGTCGCTATATAATACGAAAAAACGTAAGACAATCACCTACAGTCACCGATCGTCACTGAGAGTCACCGAAGTGAATTAATGCTCTTATATGATACGAATTTGGTTTCACTTGGGTGAAAGTGACTCTTCGCGTCGCGTGACGTTATACATAATAACACCGTAAATATAGGTTACAAATAGTGCAAGATAGAGCCTATAAATAAGTAAAAGAGGCTAAAGAAAATCAAAAGATTAGTTATGATAAAAATATTCATTATAAGTAAATAAATATAGGAGATTCAGTCTTAGTTAAAAATGAAGCATGTCAAAAGTTAGATAGTAGATATAAAGGGCAGTAGATACAAAGGTAGAAATTATTGATAAAAATAATAATTTTATTCTAACCTCCTATAAGGTAGAAAGCATAAATAGAAATAATAATTACGCTTTAAGAAATGAAAATAAGAAAATCATACTACCCAAAAAGGGACTTAAATTATTTAAATAAATACATTTTATTTCGACTTAAATTTTCACTTTACTCACTCATAAAATTTCTACTAAACATGTCTGTTCTACGCCGATGGGGGTTGGGAAAAATCCCACCGGGACTACGCTTAAACTAAAATTTCAACCTATTCTTAAAGAAAGCGGAGGTGGAAAACCACCACTTAAAAATACCCTGTTCTTCCTGAAGGTTGCGGAGGTGGAAAAACCACCACAATCCCTCTTACGATGGGGTTGGAAAAACCCACAAAGTTACTAAAATAAAGAACTCGTGAGATGGAAAAATCCCAGGAGTGCTATTCACCGCTAAGCAAGGCGTTAGCAGGCTACTATACCTAGCTGGCTACTACTCAAATTCGCAAAATTTTTCGCCCTTTTATACTTGTCCACGCGCAGGTGGACAGTTATCCTGCAACAATAAATCTTGCTTATTATATGTATTTACATAAGGTGTCCTATGTTTAACGGTATTATTCTACCCATATATTCAATTATTTACTTGCATATAAGTATTTATTTCTAAATAACATATGTAGTAATTCCCCCTGGACTGCTCCCTAGCATGCGAGTTCATTGTTACGCATCTCCAGTTAGTTAGCATAGTTACTTTCAATTTCCCTCTGCTGCCTGCTTAACTTGTTGTTGTCAACGAGTTGGTTGCCCTTCGTAAGTAACTTGCAAGTGTAATGTTTATGGTTGCCTAGTACCCATGTTGTGTTGTTGGTATGCTGAGGTAACGTCTTTCTAGTACATTGCATTTTTTTGTTTCCTCTTTGCGCGATATCCGCCTTGACGGTTCGCTTCAATGCCTGCTGTGCTTGGTCGCAATTTCTTGGTATACGTATGTTTGTACGTTTTTAGTGTTCCTGCAATGGGAGCTTATGTGTGTTGCATATTGCGTTGCTGTATTCCCATCGTTGTTAAGAATTCCAGCCAGCTATGGGATATCTGTGAAAATTATAATGTTCGACCAAAATATTTACCGTATGCGGGCAGAGACAATTATTTAAACGAAGTAATTAGATGTTGTCATGAATGTTTATGTATATTGGGGTGATTCAAAAAATGATTATTTTATATGTGTAAAATCAATTTATATAATTCAGTTTTATATGTTTTACATGCTATATGTACTGATATAAATCCATTGTAATATACATTAGGATGTTTCTAAAAATGATGTATAATTTGTAATTCAAATATGATTTAAACGTGCTCAAATGAGTTCTGACAATTATTTATAGGTTCCAATGTGTGGGCCCCAAAGCCGGTGGATTTGGGTCCTCACACTCTCCCCTCACCTGCTGCAATGTGACTTACTGTCACCATTGTAAAATTCAATTTCTCGTAGTGGTCAATACTTGCGTTCTTTATGGGGTAATCTCTCGCGATCTGCGGTTTGTTCTAAAATGAAATTTAAAGCAGAATTCATTCATCAGGTTATAGCATTGGCTGGCTATGTGGTTGGCGTAGTTCTTCGCCATTTGGATCCCGTTGTCCAGGGTTGGGGCTTGCGCTTGTGCTGTGTGTCACCCACTCCGGTCTCTATCTACCACCTGTTGATTGTTGCTTATGTCTGCGCGTTCAATTTTGGAACCATTTGCACCTGAATTGGCGAGTGATAGTGAACCACATATCGCTACCGTGCTGTAATCCATCTGATCTCCTTCCGTGACCTGGATTGCTTTCCATGTTGATGCGCGTGGCGTTGCTCTTACTACGGCCAGTTGCTCTGTGTGTTTCTCGGTGGATATATCGGTGAAATGTTGGTTCGGGGTTCTACTAGACGATGCTGATGATGGTGCGTGTTGTGTTGTTGCTATCGTCGCAGGCCTCTCGTTTGTTCCCCGTTGGGAACTTCGGTGAAGCCCCCATTCGGGGCTTGGCGGGACGATTTTGACTTACCGCGTTTGCGGGGTGAACGTATTCTTCTTTCTGTTTCCGGACTTGCTTCTTCTTCGACTGTCGCCTGATGGTATGCTTTTAGCTGGCTTATATGTGCCGTTCTCCTTTTGCCGTTATGCACCTTGTCTAGCTCGATGATCACCTGGGATATGAAGTTCGTTACACCATGAGGTCCACTGTATCTGGGTGCTAACTTTGCTGCGAAATTGTCCACTGCCTTGGACAGCTGATGCTCTTTTACAAGTACCAAGTCGCCCACCGCCGGTTGCCACTGTCTCCTACGTAAATTATAATGCCTTGCCTGCTCCGATGATGCTTGCTGTTGTCTTCGACGTGCCATCTGATATAACTTTTCATTTTCTCCATCTTTTCACTGAGAGCCAACTTCTGCCGCCTGTGCCAAATGTTTGCTCATCGTAGAGGGCGTTGGGGACTCTCGGTTCCCTACCATGTACCACGAATGCTGGACTGTAGCCTATTGACCCGCATACGCTAGTATTCAGTGCTAGTGGCATCTATGGCAACAACTCATCCCATGTCTTATGCTCCTTCCCAGTGAATTGTCCTATCATCCTCCTGATGTTACGATTCGCTCTCTCCATCGGGTTCTCCTGCGGTATGTACGGTGCCGTTAGCTGGTTCTTTATGCCAGCCTCTTGCAGAAATTTCTTAAAATGCCTGCTCGTGAACTGTGCTCCATTGTCTGTCATTACAACTTTTGGTTCGCCAAATCGTGCAAAAATCCTCTCTCTCATTCCCCTGATCAGATCTTCCGTCGTTGCCTTCCGTATTGCTATGACCTGTACCCATTTCGAGAATCGATCCACGAAAACTAATGCCATTTTATTACCATGCTTCGAACGCGGGAGTGTTCTAACGAAATCTGCACAAACGGTAGCAAAATTTCATCTGAAATCTGCATGAGCATCTTACTTGCAGATTGTTGCTATCTGGGTTTGTAGACTTGGCATGCTTGGCACTGTTGCACGTACTTCCGTACGTTCCTGAACATCCCAGGCCAGTAATACGGCATCATTGCACGCGCGATGGATTTCCGTATCCCCGTGTGCCCTGCGCTTGGTGTGTCGTGAATCTCGTTAAGCACTCTTCGCCTCTCCGATTTCGGCACGCATAATTCCATTGTACCGCATCCTCACCATCCATTTTACTTCCAATTCATCTGTATAGTCTTCCTTCCTCTATGACGTATTCGGGAAACTTCTCTGGTTTCCTCGTTACTTCAGCCATCGTTGACGTGTACCACTTGCAACTCAAACTGTCTTCATGTGTCGTAAGGCTACCCAGCTGCTCCTCCGGTGGCTGCCTTGACAGTGCATCTGCGACCACGTTCATCTTACCCTTCCTATACTGTACGTCGAACGAATACTGCTATAACTCGAGCGCTCATCTGGCGATCCGGCCTGACGGACTTTAGATCACGTTCAACCATTTCAAAACCAGGTGATCGGTGATCACCGTGAAATTGCACCCTTGTAAATACGGTATCGGTTTCCTTATTGCCCACACGATTGCAAAACATTCCTTCTCTTGGTGAGTAGTTCATCTCGGCTTTATTCAACCGTCGGCTAGCATACGCTATCACTCGTTCCTCGTCATCCAACCCATGTGTGAGAACTGCTCCGAGACCATAAACGCTCGCGTCCGTCTGTAATCGAAATCTTTTAGTAAAATCTGGGCAAGCTAAGGTACGCAAACGCACTCTGGGCCAATAACACGGTCGAGTGCTCGCTGAAACGTAGCCGGAGCGGAATGTAGACCGAACGGCATCACTTTCCATTGATACAACCCTCGGCCGGGCACGGTGAATGCTGTATACTTGTTGCTATCTTCTTCCATCGGGATTTACCAATAACCATTTTTGAGGTCCAGACTGCTGATAAAACGCGCGCTACGTAGTTTATCCAAGATATGTTGTATTCTTGGGAGTGGGTACGCATCTGGCACTGAGCGGGCATTGAGCTGCCGATAGTCAACGCATAGTCTCCATTTGCCGTTCTTCTTCCGGGATAGAACTATTGGTACACTGTGTGGGCTGTGAGATGGTTCGATGCAACCTTTCTCTATCAGCTCGCCTACCTCTTTGGATATGATCTCCTGCATCTTTGGGTTCTTAGGGAAATACCGCTGTTTGATTGGACGGTCATCTTGCATTACTATCTTATGCGTGGCAACGTTGGATACTCCTGTCATCTCTTCGAAAATCTGTAATTCACGCTTTAGAAAGGTACTCAGCGCCACGTCACTCCTTACGTCTTTCTCGATATTTGCGCTACCTTCGCGCTCCATCATGGTTGTACACGTTGCCAACTCCTGCTCTCTCTCTTCTGTTCGTAGCGTTATTGTTTCGTCGCCACAACTCAGCTCAAGTTTAGCCTTTGCAAGATAGTCTGTCCCGAACACCATGCTGTCGACTAACCCCGGCAGAACTAACAACTCACTCTGATGCACTTGATCCCCCAGTTTTACCTCTGCGTTCACTGCATCCGCTATCCATGCTGCGCTGCCATCGCCCATCACTACTCGTGTCTGTATCTTCTTGAACCTCCGTGCGTCTATTTTCGCCGCTATCTTCTCGCTGATGAAACTTCGTGTCACCCCCGTATCTACTGACGCCATGACTTCTTCTCCATCCAGGGTTACTGCAGCCAAGATTCGCCCTTGGGTCTGCCTAAATGTGCTTACTGAGTACAAGGTTGTGTTTGTTGAGACGCTACCCCTCGATACCAGTGGGGTCTCTGCCCGTTTCCCTGCTGTCCACGACATCAGTCACGCGTTAGTATATCTACTCGGTCACACTGCCAGCAGAAATCTCTTCGTTCGTTGCGTGTCCGCTTTCCCCGCATCACCTGCATACGTTCTGTGGATCGATGGGCCTTTGGTGTGGTATCGTCGCATGCTCTGGCGTGCTCGCTTGTCGTTGCGCCTCCGGTCTCCGATCTCCTTTTCTCTCATCTTCGTGCATATAGTGATAATGCTCGGCTGGCCGTCGCGGCACAAAATGTTTCGCCGCTGGCCTCAGCGGTTATTTCTCCGGTACGATGTTCTCGTAGTCCTCGGCCATGCTTACCAGTTCCTCTAGGCTGGTGAGCTCGCTCCGTTTGATGCAAAGCTGGTACTCTCGTCGACAATTTCTATAAATCCGGTTCATCTTTTGCTCGACGTTGTAGTCAGCGTGACGCATGAGTGCCTGTAACGATAAAACGTAATCTTTAAACTGCTCACCTGCTCGTTGCATACGCTGCCGGATCTCATCATCTAGCTGCTCGAAATATCTCGAGCTCAGGAAAAATGTTAGAAAGTCCTCCTTGAAGGCTTCCCACTCTTGCCACTGCCTGTTGTTGTTCCGGTACCGCAACAAGGCCTTGTCCTTCAGCAAGTCAGGTAACGCTCGTGGGATGGAATCGCGACCAACTTCGTAACTGTCGGCCAGCTCCTCCACCCGCTCAATGAAACTAAGTGGCTCCTTACCGCCGTCGTACTTCAAACCCCACTTACGTACTCGGTCCATTACGTTGGCGTGCGACACCGGCTGATGCATGGCATATATCGGCGTTTGCACTTCTTCTTGGATCCGCCGTCTGATTTATCACTTTTGGTGCGGCGCCGCTGCCGCCAGGCCCTACTAACTCGTTGTTGTTTGGTGTTTGTGGCCTGACCGGCCGGGTATGCTGAAGAGCTAGCTCTTCAAAACGTGTCTCAAACGCTGAGTCGTTGCCCTGTGCCTGGATAAATTTCGCCAAGCTTTTCCGTAGCTCTTCTACCGTCCCTGTGGTCTCCACTTCAAACTCCGTGGTTTATTTCACCAGCTCGTCGCGGTTGAGGTAATATACCCAGGTTACCTTTCCCATCGTGCGCGTCTACTCTGAATTCCCCTGTGTGTTCTTCCTGTGATTTTACCACCTGTTATCCTCTTGTTGATTGTACTCCTCTCGTGATTATCCTCGTATTTTTACTTGTTTACCATATGACTCTATATTCAGTGCGCCTGCTCGGGCGCCATTTGTGACGGACTTTTCCTTACGCCGGGATATGCTCAGTTCGTCCAGGATCCCTGTGGGAATAGAGAAGAATCCCTATCGTCTCCTTTTAAAGATAAAGACCCTGTTTGTTGTTAAAACGTTATAAACTCTTTATTCAAATCAATTGCAAAACTACCCTTAAAGTTACGGCGACGGAGGTGGGAAACCACCGTCGGTTCTACGCCGATGGGTTTGGGAAAACCCCCACCGGGACTACGCTTAAACCAAAAATTTCAACTTATTCGTAAAGAAAGCGGAGGCTGAAAACCACCACCTCCTCCCAGTCGGTGGAAATGGTAAAACCCCCACCGAGTATAAAGCTTAAAGATACCCTGTTCTTCCTGAAGGTTGCGGAGGTGGAAATACCACCAAAATCCCTCTATCGATGGGGGTTGAATAAACCCCCAAAGTTACTAAAATAAAGAACTCGTTAGATGGAAAAATGCCAAGAGTTCTATTCACCGCTAAACAAGGCGTTAGCAGGCTATTATACCTAGCTGGCTACTACTCAAATTCGCGCAGGTGGACAGTTAACCTGCAACAATAAATCTTGCTTATTATATGTATTTACATAAGTTATCCTACGTTTAACGGTATTATTCTACCCATATATTCAATTATTTACTTGCATATAAGTATTTTTTTCTAAATAACATATGTAGTAATTCTCCCTGGACTGCTCCCTAACATGCGAGTTGATTGGTACGCATCGCCAGTTAGTTAGCATAGTTACTTTCCATTTCCCTCTGCTGTCTGCTTATTGTGCCTTGTTGTTGTCAACGAGTTGGTTGCCCTTCGTAAGTAACTTGCAAGTGTAATGTTTATGGCTGCCTAGTAGCCATGCTCTGTTGTTGGTATGCTGAGGTGACGTCTTTCTAGTAAATTGCATTTTTTTGTTTCCTCTTTGTGCGATGTCCGCCTTGACAGTTCGCTTCAATGCCTGCTTTGCTTGGTCGCAATTTCTTGGTATACGTATGTTTGTACGTTTTTAGTGCTCCTGAAATGGGAGCTTATGTATGTTGCGTATTGCGTTGCTGTATTCCCATCGTTGTTTAGAATTCCAGCCAGCTATGGGATATCTGTGAAAATTATAATGTTCGACCAAAATATTTACCGTATGCGGGCAGAGGCAATTATTTAAACGAAGTAATTAGATGTTGTCATGAATGTTTATATGTATATTGGGGTGATTCAAAAAATGATTATTTTATATGTGTAAATCCAATTTATATAATTCAGTTTTATATGTTTTACATGCTATATGTACTGATATAAATCCATTGTAATATAAATTAGGGTGTTTCCAAAAATGATGTATAATTTGTAATTCAAATATGATTTATACGACAAATATTTATAGGTTCGAATGTGTGGGCCCCAGAGCCGGTGGATTAGGGTCCTCACAAATTCCTTTTTTTCTTCAAAACTTGTACTTGCACGGTTAGACGGTTAAGTCAGATTTCGAAAGAGAACTTAAAACAAGGCAGCGTGATTTTTTTAAAGTAACTAAGCGAATTTTATAAAAACGACCATTGTCGATTAATGCCAATAAATTAAATGATTATAAGCTTTTACTCATTATATCATATAATAATATAATGTTGTATGGGCAAATCCCAAAAACTTTTACTTTTTTGGATACACGGGTTTTACCCACGGGCAAAAAACATAAGGCCAAAAAAAAGTAAAAGGACGTTAAGTTTGACCTTTTTGACTATCCGATCTGATGATTTTAAAAATCAAGAAAGTTGATAGTAAGTTTTTGCAGAACTTCGAAACGTAAAAAACGTTGATTTTTACACTTTTTCAAGCGATACCCTTGATTTTTTTTTTTTTTAAATTTTTTCGATAAAATTTTGAGGCATCGCTGAAACGCTATGGAATTTAAATTGAATGTTGTTTTTGAGACGGAGATTCAAAAAGTATGAGCAAAATTAATGTGCCCCTCCAATACCCAAAAGTATCATCAATCAAAATAGCGATACCTTTTTTTGTCATTTTCAATATGGACAGTTTTTTGCTTATAGATTTTTGAGGCAACTGAGTATTGAAATTTGGATTATTCACGATAATAGCCTATCAGGGACTAAAAATACCTGGGGCTTCAAATTCGATGTGCCGCTTTCAGTTTTGAAGGTAGAGGCAGAAAAGTGGAAGCACTTGGCTGTGTAAATTTTTTTTCAGGAGCATGTTTTTTTGTGGGTACAACTACAATTTTACTTTTATCACTTCATACCCGTTTGTTAATTTTTTCTCTACACCACCGTGGTATACCATCAATTGCCTCATCTTGGAATATTCACGCAAGGAAAGCTATTGATGTTTGTACATGGGGCAAATATACGAAATTTCCGACAAAAATTGGCAATCGTCAAACAGTGTAGAAACATTTTTTTTTTTAACAAGATTTTGTTTAAAAGTAAAAGAAAACAAACACAAATTTCGTACAAAAATTAAAAAAAAATAAAATTTGTCTACACTTTTTGACGATTGCCAATTTTTGGCGAAAATTTCGTATATTTGTCCCATGTAGAAACATCAATAACTTTCCTTGCGTGAATATTCCAAGATGAGGCAATTGAGGGTATACTACTGTGGTGAAGAGAAAAAATTAACAAGCAGGTATGAAATATTTGACGGTTACCCGATAACTCTAAAACCGGTGAACAAACTCACTTGGTCTCTCTTCGCTACAGTCTTATACAAAATAAATAGATTTTTAAGTTTTTTCGAAAACGTTATAAAATTCACTGTTTATTTATTATTAATGAAAATGCAAACGTTAACACAATATTAATTTCGAAACCGATATTAATTTTGATATTTAAAATGTGCAAAATTTATACAATATAAATGTAGAATGGAGCGCGTCCGCGATTACCGGCTATTGGTACTTGACTGATCTTGTCGGGGACGACGGTAGTTGAAGCGTGTGCGATGGTAGTGAAAGCGCCTTTCCACTCGCCGCGCATGGCTGCGCAAGGGAGTTTCGCCGCCGTCTAAATATCATTGGAGGCGGCTTAAACATCCTGCCCGCCCTGCAGGGAGGTGCTGGTAAGCACCTTCTGCAGTTCCTGCAGGGCGCGGAAGGTCGTATCTAAGGCGCGAGTGGTGTTGCGCCGTTTGCGTTGCGCCTTTTGTAGGCCTCTTGGAGTGCGCGCGATCGTGCGCTTGGCCGCTCCTTCGGTTTGGGGTTGCCGCTGGTTTGTTTGCCGGGTGCGCCTTTTTTGCCCTACAGGCTTCCTCTCTCTTTTCTTCTCCGCTGGTTTCGGCTTTCGTGTTACTTCCCCTTTTTTGAAAGTTGGGGCTTTGTGCTGCCCTCGTCGTCCTCTCGGTCCTTTGTGCAGGAGGGTGTGTGCGCCAGACCGCAAATTGTGCACGACCCTCGGGAGTCGCATTCACCCGTTGTATGCGTGTGCCCCGGCCACTGTTGCACGCTGCGGTGGTCGCATCGCCTTGAAAGCCCGGCAGGTCCGCAGCGCGTGGTAGCGGTGGCAGAGCCGACACTGGGGGGCAGTTATCGGTCTCTGCCGTGGGAGCCAGTGGGCATGCTGGTCGAGATGCCATGATGGTGTCGTCCTGAAAGTACAAGAGAAGAGAGAGAAACCGGAAGTAATACAGCGGATGACAAACGGAAAGTTTATGCTGAAAGTTAGTTATACGAGGAAGACGTATATAGGTTATAGTGCTGTGCGCGAGGAGTGCTCCATGGGAAGAAATCACAGTTTAACTAAGGGCGCATAACAAGCCAATTTTGGGTGCGAACCTCTACAACCCGAACATGGTTGTCAGTGCCGAGGCGAACGTTCTCAATTCGTCTCAGACGCCACCGGGTGGTTGGGAGCGAATCTTCTTTAATTACAACGAGGTCGCCTGGTTGAGGATTTCGCTGTGGCGTTTGTCATTTATAACGTTTCTGAAGGTCCTTCAGATAATCCTCTTTCCAGCGTCGACTGAACTGGTGATGAAGCAATTTGAGTTTTTCCCATCGATTTATCCAGGAGAGGTCTTCCGCGTTTGGCTAAGGAATGGCTAGTAGCGGTGCACCTCGGATGAAGTGGCCCGGAGTGAGCGCTGTGAAGTCAGCTGGGTCCTGGTATAGTGAGGTTAGAGGCCTCGAATTGAGAACTGCTTCAATACGCACCAACAGCGTCGTGAATTCTTCGAATGTAAACTTGTGGGTGCAGCGGTTTTTTTTAAGTGGGTTTTAAAACTTTTTACTGCGGATTCCCACAAGCCGCCCATATGAGGGGCACTGTGTGGAATATACTGCCAGTTTATTCCCTGTGGCATATTTCTGCACAATGTCCGCGGAGCATTCGTTAAGAAATTTAACGACGTCGCGTTCGAGTGCGCGTTGAGCGCCAATGAACGTTTTACCATTGTCGCTCATCACCTCGTCTGCCAACGAATCGGCCAATGCTGCTTGAAAGGCGTCGGTGGCAAGTAGTTGACCTCAGAACCGATGCTTTTATTTGTAATGGACCTGCAAAAACTACTCCTGTTGTAGAAAAGGGGAGTGAGAAATTGCAGCGCTCAGGTTGCGCCATTATTTGCGTGCGCGTTTTCTGTTTGAAAAGCGTGCACGATTTGCATTGAAAAACGCATTTCTTTATAACAGGCTTTAGCTTTGGTACGTAGTACTCTAGCCTCAACATTTGGAGCATTAACGTGGAGCTTGTAGATTCGCATGCAACAGCGTGTGATGCCGTTGATGACATGTCTTGTCGATGATCTTTGCTACTGGCGATAGGAGAGATATCGGACGATACGACTCTCCTATGTTAGCTGGTTTCCCAGGCTTTAGTAGCGGGACCACCTTGGCCATTTTCCATTTTTCGGGTATGACAAAGGTGGAAAGAGACAGGTTGAAGACATTTGCTAAGTATTTGAAACCCTCTTTCCCTAGACTTTTAAACATCGGCATGTCTATGCCGTCTGGGCCCACTGCCTTGGGCGGTTTAGCGTGACCAATGGCATCTTCAACCTCTCTGGCGGTGATGGTAATTGGTGACGCGCTGAATTTATGTTTACGTGCGTATATGTTGGCCCTCCATCTATCTTTGTCGACCGTAGAATGCATTACATATTGACGGCAGAAAGCACTAGCGCATTTTTTCGAATCCGACAGCACTTTATCGCCGAAGGCGATGGAAACTTTGTCAGTGTGCTTAGACGGATTCGATAGGGACTTTACGGTGGACCAAAGTTTACCCACACCGGCAGAGAGGTTACAACCTCTTAGGTGCTCCTCCCATTTCGCCCGCTTGTGTTCATCCACAAGCAATCTGATGCGTTGGTTTATATCCCTTATTCGGGGGTCACCTGGGTCGAGCTGTCTTGTAAGGTCACGTTCTCTCGCTAAACTTGCGGCCTTCGCCGGGAAGTGGGCCGAATTTCGGGAATTCTCCCGGCGGGAATGAAACGTGCCGAGGCAGATTCAATGACCTTGCGGACAGCACGCTCTACTTAGCGGGCATCAGTGGGGATAGGGAGGGCAGCAAAGAGGTTGTCTGTAAAAGATTTGTATTCGCCCCACTTTCCTTTTTTAAAGTTTATGAAAGTGCGTTTTTCTATAACGATGAAGTCGGCGGTACGCTCGAACGAAGTAAGTATAGGCAGGTGGTCGGATGCCAATGTTACCATCGGCTGTCAGTTGACGCAGTTTACGAGTTCTGCGCTCACGATTGAGATATCCGGCGACCTGTGACAGCTTCCTACCATACGTGTGGGCGTCTCCGTTTATTGTGCAGAACGTCGCTTCTTCTATTTGATCCGCCAACATCTCACCCCTACTGTCCGCCCACAAGTTTGAGTGCGATAAATCGTGATGGGCATTAAAGTCGCCTAAGATAATGCGATTGTTACCAGTGAGTAAGGCTCTAATATTAGGGCGGTATCCACTGGGGCAACAGGTGGCAGGAGGGATGTAGATGTTGATGGTTTCTAAGTTTGCATCGCCTGACCGGACAGAAAGGCCTTGACGTTCTAAGACATTGTCCCTGCGGTCGATGCCAGGATCAAATTTATGATATTGCACAGAGTGGTATATGATAAACGTGAGGCCTTCTCCATTTCCGCTCATGCGATATTTTCTGTGGACATTATACCCAGAACAGGTTTGCAGTGCAGATCTTGCTGTGAGTTTAGTCTCTTGAATCGCAGAAATGCGGATGTTGTGCCGCTTCATGAAATCGACTATCTCCGTGATCTTCCCAGTTAGTGCATTACAGTTTAACTGCAGAATTCTGAAGTGCATAGGGGAGACGTCGCCACTCTGTGAGTAAATGACGGGTGACTACGCCTGGGTTGAGGAAGGCCAGGACGCAACTGCTGTTGCGGCCCTGGGACTGGGCGTCCTTGGGCAAGCATTGGGGTACCCGGTAGATTGGGGTTTGCAACCTGGCTATATGGAGCAATGAAGCCCGTCGGGGGGTTGCCGTCGCGGAGATCAGAACATTTAGGAAAGTGGCACCGCCCAAGGCAGGAGCTGCATTGGGCGGATGTCGGAAACATATATATTCTGTGCTGGCAAGCGGTGCAAACGGGGTTAGGGACTAAGAGTCTGTTTCCCTGACCTACACGATTGCTCCCGAGAAAAGGGGGGGGGGGGGGGGGGAGAAGACGGGGCAATGGCTTATGCTCAGCATTGCTACCGACTCTGCTACGAAGATATTAGTTATGAGTGGTAGCAGCTGTTTGAGTTGGGGGCGCCGCGGTGCGCGAGCAGCAACGGGTACTAGTTGTGGCTTGTTGAGCAGCTGAGCTGCTGGAAGGTAGTGGGGGCGCTAAGGCGTAGACTACGGGAAGCCCTTTGACGTGAACAGCAAGGAGCCACAAAAGATTTATAAAAGTTACGTGGACGTCGGGTTTTGGGATCAAGCCCAGAACAACCTGTCCGATGCAACCATCCCTTACACGAGACACACTGAACAGAGAAGATTCTTTTCCGGCAGATGTAGCAAAACCATTTCTCAGCACCGGCGTCAGGAGACGGACTCGGATTGGATTCGATTCTTTCCCGGAGCAAGAGAATATGGAGCAGTCCCGCTGCAAGGAGCTGCTGGGAGGATGAAAATTTGTGGGAGGGACGCAACAAATTAAATGGCGTTACACTGGGGTTCTGGTGAGCTCAAAGCGGACCGTTGATGAGTTGGTCCTAACCATAGGAGATTATCAAATAAATTCAAAGCCCTCCTTGAAATATGTAGGAGTATTCGTTGACTCAAAACTAACTTTTAGGGAGCACTTCAGGGCGGTGGAGGAGAAAGTTTCTAGAGTTAGTGGAGCCCTAACGCGAATAATGCTCAACATCGGCGGCCCAAGCGAAGCTACCCGTCAGCTATTATCCAACGTAACCAGCTCTATAATATTATATGCAGCACCAGAATGACACGGATCTAAAATGGTCCACCAAACACATATACTAGCAGCCTACCGCATTAGTGCTATACGAATAGCATGTGCTTATCGGAAAATCCCAGTAGATCTACTCTCAGGTGAAATGACCGATCTGTATGGCATTGGAATCAGCCGACCGTCTGAAGATGCTAAGAAAAGCGGAAGGTCAAGAACAATAGTTAGGTGGCAAGAACGGTGGGTAGATTCGAGAAAGGGGCGCTGGACCTTCATGCTAGTCCGGAATATAGCGGAATGGTACGAGCGAAAACACGGCGAACTAAATTACAACCTCACACAGATATTGAGTGGGCACGGCGGCTTCAATAAATATATACATAAGCGTGGGATAGAGGAGGATCTTTTCTGTCCAAGCTGTCCCTTCGAATTGGAAAGCGCAGAACATGTAATGTTTCACTGCCCTCGTTTTCCCGGCGAAAGACTGTCTGTAAACAAAGTTTTTGGAGAGCAGCCTTCCATTAGGAATTTAGTTCCACGAATGTGCGGACAAATAGATTGTTGGATGGCTGTGAGCAAGATGGCCTTTATAGTAATGACGAAATTGATGCATGCTGAAAGGGAGCGCAGAGAACTGCGCATACGATGTAGTGGCGACTAAATCGCCTTTCCCTCCGTAACGTTATGCCTAACAGCGATCCATCGGGGTGCGGACACATGAACAGGATCAGCTTGGTTTCATTGGGCCACTTGAGCGTAGTGCACTACCCCAACGTCCAATAAATAAAGGATCCAATTTTGGTGTACATTTGGTCATCAAAACTCCCCGAAGCAACCCTTTCACTTTGGGAACAATCTCTCTCTTCGCGAAGAGATTTACCCTCATGGTCACAAATGAGCGACTTTCTCACCTCAAGATATGAAGTGGTTGAAGGGGTCAACAGGCTTCAACGAAGCCTAAACAAACAAAAACCAGTCGCTCATCAAAATTGAAATATCTAGTAGACTATGTGGTGTCGAAGTCTTTTTCTATGATTTGACTATGTGGTGTCGAAGCCTTCTTCTATGATTGGATTTTGTTGACCCACTTACTCTCAAAGCGCTGTATATATCTTTAGTGCGTAGTCATTTGGACTATTGCTGTTTAATTTGGAACCCTTACTATCAAAATCTTACTTCTAGAATTGAAAAGGTGCGAAGTGTGTTCACTAGAATGGCTTTGCATCCTCTGTCATTGCCTGATGGGCTTCCAAACTATATTGGCAGACGCAAGTTGCTAGGTCTACAAAATTTGGAAGAGAGAAGGGCTTATTTTTCTATTATTTTTGTGTATATTGTGATGAATTCTAGAATCAACTGTGAACTCTTTTCTAATTTAATACGTGTTCACTCATCAAGTCTTAATTTAAGGACAACTCGTATATTCGATGTAATTTTTCATGCAACCAATTATGGTTTCAATGAGCCACTCACAAGATGCGTTAGAATATGCAATACATAAGCTAAAAATTTGAATTTCGGTTTAAAGATAAGTAGCTTTAAGACTAGTCTCTTTATACTTTTTAATTAATGAGTCTGTTAGAACTATTCGGTAGACAATAATAAATAAATAAATAAATAAAAAATTCTGCGCAAAACAGGTCCTTTAACAGGACGCAAACCCTTGTGGCAGAATCTAAGAAGGAAACTTGCCAATGTTTCAACTCTCCGCACCTTATTAGGTTCTGTTCTGCACAATTCGTAAAACAAACTAAGCTGTGTACAACCTGCCTTAGCAGCACTCATATCATCAATGAATACACGAGCAATATGTCATGTTCGACATGTCATCAACGGCATCACACGCTGTTGCATGCGAATCTACAAGCTCCACGTTCCACAAAGAGAACGAATGCATCAAACGTGCAGCAAACAACTGCTAAGTCAACATCTCACGTTTGATAAAAACAGAATGGCTCCGATTCTAGCGAGCTACCGTGTTGTTCAAAACACGCACCGGTTCAATCATTGCATGCAGCCAATGATAATCATATTCTCCATCCTACTTCTATAATCGCAGTCGAACACGATGGGGAATTGTGTCAACTGAGGGCCCTAATCAATTCAGGGATCGGAAAGAACTTTCATTTCCTCGAAAGTTGAAAAACGGTTGAAACTTCTATTTGAACATTCAAAGTTCGAAATCTCTGGTATGTGTGGACAAGTCGTACAAAAGTGCTCCAAGCTTTGTCCTTTGACACTGGTTGCATCCAAGGCCATGCAAAGGATAAAGGCTCATGCCATTGTGTTGCCGCAAATTACGAGGAATGTGCCAACACCCACCATCAGTCGCAAAATCTGGGAGCAGGTCAAACTCCTTGAGCTCGCTGATCCCAGTTGCCACATACCAGGTCAGACTGACATGGTAATTGGCAGCGACATACTTCCCCAAATTCTGCTGGAAGGTATAAAAAGGTGTGCCGTAGCATACTTGCGCAACAAACCATTTACAGTTGGATTCTCAGGGGTCCTATAATTGAAAATGTTGTGTTATTATCGACACAAGTCCAAAAAGTGTCAAAGGAGACACTCAGTTTTCGGTTGAGAAAATTTTGGGAAGAGAAGGAAATTCCACAACCTCAACAGATGTCCCCGAGGATCAAGCGTGTGAACAGATATATGCAACAACCACGACACGTGCACCAAACGGTAGATACATTGTTCGACTTCCATTCAAGGAAGAGTTTCCTGAAAAACTCTCTCTCGGCAAATCCCACCGGCTGCCCTCCAGCCCTTCAGCATGGAGCGAACGCTTCAGAAAAAGAGGGAGTTAGGTACAATTTACAACAATTTGTTGCAAGAATATCTCGACCTTGATCACATGGAATCTACCGACCCATGCGAAATAACTTCGAATGGCAAGGTCTTCTCATTCTAATTGCCACATCACGCGGTGGTCAACCAGATAAGGTCACCACCAAAGTTCGTGTGGTTTTCAACGCCTCTAAAAAATCTGGGTCACACAAATCCCTGAATGACGTGTTATACACTGGTGCAAATTTCCAACCAGATCTCATGCTACTAATTTTACAGTGGCGCATGTATTAGTATGTGTTCAATGCAGACATTGAGAAAATATACCGTCATATCCTCATACACGAGCACGAAAAAGATTTTCAGCGAATCCTACTTCGCAAATCACCCAACTCCATTCTTAGCGATTTCAATCCAAAAACGGTTACATTCGGCATCAATTGTGCACCATATCTCGCTATTCGTACGTTGCATCAACTATCCGATTACATGAAAGCGACATTCCCCTTGGCTGCAACAATTCTCAAGACGCAGACGAATGTCGACGACATCCTATTAGGAAGTCACACCATCGACAACGCCACTGAATCACTCGTTCAAGTGATAAAAGCGCTGAAATCAGCTGGTTTCATACCAAATTAACGGGTAATCACAAGGCCATATTAGAACAGTTTCCGAAGGAGGATCTTCTAGACTCCAAATTCTTGAAATTTAAGATCACTTCCAATACCAAAACTCTTGGCATTCGATGGAATGCGCTCACGGACAAACTTTCATACACCATTCTGCCGGAACAAACCCAAAATTCGGTCACCAATCGACAAATTTTATGTTCTGTTGCAAAACTTTTTGACCCGGCAGGATGGCTGTCGCCAGTTATGATCCAAGCCAAGATGCTTCTCTAAGAAATCTGCCTGGATGGGATGAAAGCGCCAAGCCCGCAACATTATCAAAATGGCAATATTTCGCAGAAAATCTGCCAACCATTTGCCACATCGAAATCTCTCGATGGGTTAATATCGTTCCACGGCAAGATACCCAAATCCACGGGTTCTGTGATGCCTCGGATAAAGCATATTGCGCAGCGATTTACATCCGCACACATGTAGACAACCAAATAAAATATTCTCTTTTGGTTGCGAAAGGCAAAGTTGCCCCCTTAAAATTGTAAGCTTACCCCGCTTAGAGCTATGTGGTGCAGTCCTACTCGCCAAGCTGGCTTCAGCTGTTCGAAACCAGCTCAACTTACAAGCATGCAACACATTCTTATGGTCAGATTCTGAGATTGTACTAGCCTGGCTAGAAAAACCTCCATTGACCTGGAAAACTTATGTGGCCAACCGTACCTCCCAAATTCGAAAATAACTTCCTAGCGGCACCTGTCGCCATGTGTCTTGCCAATACAACCCTGGTGATCTTGGCACACGTGGTTGCAAGCCGCATGATTTGATAGGCTCCTCACTTTGGTGGCACGGGCCACAATGGCTTTCTTGCCACATTTCGCCATGACCAAAGCCGAAAGCAGGTAGCGCTTCTCCACCCGAGAAACGCAAGGTCGAAGCATATCACGCACTCGAGGAAGAGGACGATATCCTTCAACGTTTCTCCTCATACTCTCGAGCTCTCCGTGTGATTGCATACGTGTTCCGCTTTGCGTACAATGCCTGCAATAAATCAAAATCGGCTGCAACAACACATAATCCCCATCTGACCCATAAAGAGTTGCAACATTCAAAAACGAGGCTTGTGGCAAAATGTCAATTAGCAAAAAAAGTTCCCTTCTCGATGGATACGGCCTCCTACGTATCGGTGGCCGATTGGAACATTCTACATTACCATACAACGAGAAGCATCCAGTAATTCTTCCTCCGGATTCAAGGCTCTGCCAGTTGTATCTAGAGTTTTTACACCGCCTGCTTCTTCATGTAGAAATACGGTTAATGCTCCAAATGTTGAGGCTAGAGTACTACGTACCAAAGCTAAAGCCTGTTATAAAGAAATGCGTTATATGCTATATACGTAAGAGGCTAGAGTACTACGTACCAAAGCTAAAGCCTGTTATAAAGAAATGCGTTATATGCTATATACGTAAGCATTCGTTGAAATTTGAAGCCTCTAGCTCTTAAAATAGGGCAGTAATTACGAAAAGTTCCTTATCTGAACAATCGGTTGTGGGGGATATATACTATATATACGACCGATCTCATAAATTTTTTCAGGCAACAATATGTGCAATATACGAAAGTATATGGTGAAGTTTGAAGCTCCAATATGTTAAATTGGGTAAGATATTACAAAAATCCTCTTTTTCTGAAAAATCGGTTGTATGGAGGATATATGCTATAGTGGTCCGATCCGGTCGGTTCCGACAAATGTCTAATAGGACACCCAAATACACCCGCTCACCAAATTTTATCAAGATATCTCAAAAATTGAGGGACTAGTTTTCATACAAACAGACAGACGGACAGACAGACATGGCTAAATCAACTCAGCTCTTCAACCTGATTATTTCGGTATACTTAATGGTGGGTCTATCTATTTTCCTTTAAGGACTTACAATTTTCGGTTTCGTGACGAAATTAATATACCATTTCATTTTCATGAAAGGTATAAAAATAGGTAGGTAATCTGTGTGAGGATGCAAAGCTTCACGTTTTTTGTGGTCTGCATGTAAAAACCATGACTACGAATCACGTATTTCAAAAATATATGACGTAAACGTAACTATTTGATGAAATTTGATGAATTTTGAAGCTTCTAGCCGTAAAAAAGGGGTCAAAATGACAGTTTATATGAAGTATATAATATATATACCACCGATCTCTATGATTTTTTCAGACAACAATATATGCTATATACGCAAGCATTTTGTGAAATTTGAAGCTTCTAGCTGTTAAAACGGGGCAGAAATTTCGCAAAGTTTCTTATCTGAACAATCGGTTGTATGAGATATATACTATGTATACCACCGATCTCAATGATTTTTTCAGACATCAATATATGCTATACACGTAAGCATTTGGTGAAATTTGAAGCTTCTAGCTGTTAAAATGGGGCCGAAATCGTAAAAAAAATATATATATACTATATATATATACTATATATACCATCATATATATATTATATATATCACCGATCTCTATGATTTTTTGACACAACAATACATACTATATACGTAAGCAATCGGTGAAATTTGAAGCTTATAACTGTTAAAATGGGGTAGAAGTTGCGAAGTTTCTTATCTGAACAATCGGTTGTATGAGATATATACTATATATACAACCGATCTGTATGATTTTTTCAGACAACAATATATGCTATATACGTAAGCAATCAGTGAAATTTGAAGCATATAGCTGTTAAAATGGGGTAGAAATTGCGAAAAGTTTCTTATCTGAACAATCGGTTGTATGAGATATATACTATATATACAACCTATCTCTATGATTTTTTCAGACAACAATATATGCTATATACGTAAATATTCGGTGAAATTTGAAGCTTCTAGCTGGTAAAATGGGGCTAAAATTTGCGAAAATATATATATATATATATTCTATATATATATACTATATATACCACCATATATATACTATATACATATACCACCGATCTTTATGATTTTTTCAGACAACAATATATGCTATATACGTAAGCATTCATTGAAATTTGAAGCCTCTAGCTCTTAAAATAGGGCAGTAATTACGAAAAGTTCCTTATCTGAACAATCGGTTGTGGGGGATATATACTATATATACGACCGATCTCATAAATTTTTTCAGGCAACAATATGTGCAATATACGAAAGTATATGATGAAGTTTGAAGCTTCAATCTGTTAAATTGGGTAAGATATTACAAAAATCCTCTTTTTCTGAAAAATCGGTTGTATGGAGGATATATGCTATAGTGGTCCGATCCGGTCGGTTCCGACAAATGTCTAATCGGACACCCAAATACACCCGCTCACCAAATTTTATCAAGATATCTCAAAAATTGAGGGACTAGTTTGCATACAAACAGACAGACGGACAGACGGACAGACGGACAGATGGACAGACGGACATGGCTAAATCAACTCAGCTCTTCAACCTGATTATTTCGGTATACTTAATGGTGGGTCTATCTATTTTCCTTTAAGGACTTACAATTTTCGGTTTCGTGACGAAATTAATATACCATTTCATTTTCATGAAAGGTATAAAAATTTAAGTTAAACGGTTTTATTGAAAACAATACTTACATGAAGTATTAATAATACTAAAAGCTGGAAAATAATTAACTTGGTACCAGTCAACACACTCCTCATCAATCTAGGGCGTTGATCATAAAATTAAATAAAAGCGTTGGACGCGTCAAATTTCTATTGATAATCATATATAAGGCCAACTGAACTTTAATCAGGTTATGCTACGCCTTTAGAAATTTCACGCGCCCAACGCTTTTATTTAATTGTCTGATCAACGCCCTATATTGATGAGGAGTGTGATGACTAGTACCTAGGACCTACCTAATTATTTTCTTGCTTTTAGTATTATTTTTACTTCATGTAAGTATTGCTTTCAATAAAACCGTTTAACTTAACATTTTTTTTTTATTATTTTATTTGTGTGGCTTTCCACCAAACAAGAACTCCATAGTATAGAATAGGGCTTACAGTCGCTGTAAAAACTCAATGAGAAAGAGAGGGCGATAAGCCCCATGTACACCCCAGCTTACTTTTACTTGCACAAAGTGGGGTTGAGGCCTTCTTCACCCTCTCCTCCGCGATGAGCTTCCATGACAGCTTACTGTCTAGGATGATTCCTGGATATTTTGTGCAAGGTTGCTCCTGTAAGATCCTCCTAACTTAGGCCTGGTCCAATTTGGGACCTTGTACCTCTTTGTAAACAAGACCATATCCGTCTTCTCCGCGTTGACTTCCAACCCGACATTTGATGCCCGGGTATGAATATCCAGAAGCGCCCGATCCATCAAAGAGCTAATCGTTGGAAGGCACTTTCCACTTATGACAATTGCAACGTCGTCTGCGTCATCGAATCGCCTGAGCAGTTGATTGATGACCAGCGTCCACAGCAGAGATGATAGCACCCCTCCCTGCGGCGTGCCCCTGTCCACTGATTTCGTGGCCTCGTACAATCCCCATTGTGATGTAATCTTCTTGCAATTTAACATGCAGCCGATCCATCTGATTAAGGCGGGATGTACTTTAATGTAATTAAGACCATTCACAATCGCCCATTTAGAAACATTATTGAAAGCCCCGGCAATGTCCAAGAAGACTCCTAGAGCATACTCCTTATATTCCAGGAATTTATCTATGCTTATTACCACCCTATGCAATGCGGTGTCTACCGACTTGCCTTTGGTGTGCGCATGCTGTGTTGTGGAGAGCAGCTTTTCATCCACGTTGGACTTTATGTTCACATCTATCAGCCTCTCAAAGGTTTTGAGCAGAAATAATGTTAAGCTAATGGGTCTATAGTCTTTGAAATACACGTGACCGATCTTCCCCGCCTTTGGTAGGAAAGCTACAAGAGCCGTTCTCCAAGAGTGTGGTACATGGTTCAGCCTTATGCACCTATCGAATATTATTTTAAGCCATTCCACGACCCCCATACTTGAAACTTGTAACATGGCCGGGAATATACCATCTGGGCCCGGCGATTTAAACTTAGAAAACGTCTTCACTGCCCATTCGATCTTGGTATCGGTCACCAAGCACGGCACTACCCGCTCCGCAATCGAAGTGTTAGTGATGTCTGCTGGCTCTTCTAAACCGACTCCCGATGGGTAATGTGTGTCGAGAAGCACCACAAGGGATTCCTTACTATTACGTGACCATTCCCCGTTCTCTTTCTTTATTAGTCCCTGGACTATGTTTCCCCTTGCTAGGACTTTTTTCAACCGTGCTGTTTCGCTGGAGCACTCTCTGTGTGTACGGAAACTTTTCCATGAGATTCTCTTCGCCCTGGAAATTTCATGCTTGTAGATCCTCAGTAGATCCCTGTATTCGTCCCGACATGCTTAGATTTCCGCGGTCTTTGCGAGCTTAAAAATTTCTTTTACCTGTCTTTTTAGAAGACTCCGCTCATTGATCCACCATGGCGGCTTTTGTTCTGAATCTTCTAAGAGGGCAAGCTTTGTTATCGCCGCTAGGTGGTTCAGGGATCAAGATATTCACAAAAATAGTATTTGTGATCCGATCTGGCTCATATTTGGAACACATAATACATACAAGAATATAAAGCGACCTATGAAAAAATCGCCGCTAGGTGGCGCAAGGATCGATATATTCACAAAAATCGTATTTGTGGTCCGATTTGGCTCATATTTGTAACACATAATACATACAAGAATAGAAAGCGACCTGTGAAAAAATCGCCGCTAAGTGGCGCAAGGATAGAGATATTCACAAAAATCGTGTTTGTGGTCCGATTTGGCTCATATTTGGAACAAATAATACATATATGAATAGAAAGAGACATATGAAGAAAAATCGAAGCTAGGTAGCGCAAGGATCGAAATATTCAAAATAATCGTATTTGTGGTCTGGTTTGGCTCATATTTGGAACACATAATACATACAAGAACAGAAATCGCCGCTAGGTGGCGCAAGGATCGGGATATTCACAAAAATCGTATTTGTGGTCTAATTTGGCTCATATTTGCAACACATATTACATAATAGAAAGCGGCCTATCAAAAAAAAATCGCCGCTAGGTGGCGCAAAGATCGAGATATTAAAAAAAATCGTATTTGTGGTCAAATCTGGTCCATATGTGGAACACATAATATATACATGAATAGAAAGCGACCTATGATGTCCGATTTGGCTTATATTTGGAACAAATATTACATACAGTCCGGTAGAAGTGACATCAAAATATTTTGGAGTTGGAGGAGGGACAAGCTTACGTGGCGCAGAGTCGAGTAAAGTCTTTGAAAGGATTATGTATTGAGGACTTATATTGTAACAAATTGTCAGGAAAGAGTCCTTGTAATAATGAGTCACTAAATGAACTAAACAGAATAATAAATAATAGGCGATTAAATAAAGACTAAAAACTTGAAAAAAAAAAAAAATTAAAAAAAAAAGTTTAGTTAAACGGTTTTATTGAAAACAATACTTACATGAAGTAATAATAATACTAAAAGCTGGAAAATAATTACCTTGGTACCACTCTTCATCAATCTAGGGCGTTGATCATACAATTAAATAAAAGCGTTGGACGCGTCAAATTTCTATTGATAGTCATATATAAGACGAACTGAACTTTAATCAGGTTATGCTACGCCTCACATTTTTAGAAATTTCACGCGCCCAACGCTTTTATTTAATTGTCTGATCAACGCCCTATATTGATGAGGATTGTGATTATTATTACCTAGGACCTACCTAATTATTTTCTTGCTTTTAGTATTATTTTTACTTCATGTAAGTATTGCTTTCAATAAAACCGTTTAACTTAAAATGTTTATACTCAGTTGAGCAGAGCTCACAGAGTATATTAACTTTGATTGCATAACGGTTGGTTGTACAGGTATAAAGGAATCGAGATAGATATAGACTTCCATATATCAAAATCATCAGTATCGAAAAAAAATTCGATTGAGTCATGTCCGTCCGTCTGTCCGTTAACACGATAACTGGAGGAAATTTTGAGGTATCTTGATGAAATTTGGTATGTAGATTCCTGGGCACTTATCTCAGATCGCTATTTAAAATGAACGATATCGGACAATAACCACGCCCAATTTTTCGATATCGAAAATTTCGAAAAATCGGAAAAGTGGGATAATTCATTACCAAATACGCATTAAGCGATGAAACTTGGTAGGTGAGTTGAGCTTATGACGCAGAATAGAAAACTAATAAAATTTTGGACAATGGGAGTGGCACTGCCCACTTTTAAATGAAGGTAATTTAGAAGTTTTGCAAGCTGTAATTTGGCAGTCGTTGAAGATATCATGATGAAATTTGGCAGGAACGTTACTCTTATTACTTTATGTCTGCTAAATAAAAAGTAGCAAAATCGGAGAACGACCACGCCCACTTTTTAAAAATTTTTTTTTTAAATTCAAATTTTAAAAGAAAAGTTAATATATTTACAGCATATAAGTAAATTATGCCAACATTCAACTCCAGTGGTGCAACAAAATACAAAAATAAAAGAAAATTTCGAAATGGGCGTGGCTCCGCCCTTTTTCATTTAATTTGTCTAGGATGCTTTTAATGCCATAAGTCGAACAAAAATTAACCAGTCCTTGTGAAATTTGGTAGAGGCTTAGCTCCTAGGACGATAACTGTTTTCTGTGAAAAAGGGCGAAATCGGTTGAAGCCACGCCCAGTTTTTATACACAGTCGACCGTCTGCCCTTCCGCTCGGCCGTTAACACGAAAACTTGAGCAAAAATCGATATATCTTTACTAAACTCAGTTCACGTACTTATCTGAACTCACTTTGTATTGGTATAAAAAAT
Organism: Eurosta solidaginis; assembly: GCF_040869045.1. Lineage (NCBI taxonomy): Eukaryota > Metazoa > Arthropoda > Insecta > Diptera > Tephritidae > Eurosta > Eurosta solidaginis. The sequence goes on from NC_090324.1 coordinate 194,973,736, forward strand.
GGCCGAAATCCGACTATGACCACGCCCACTTTTTCGATATCGAAAATAACGAAAAATGAAAAAAATGCCATAATTATATACCAAATACGAAAAAAGGAATGAAACATGGTAATTGTATTGGTCTATTGACGCAAAATATAACTTTAGAAAAAAACTTGGTAAAATGGGTGTGACACCTACTATATTAAGTAGAAGAAAATGAAAAAGTTTTGCAGGGCGAAATCAAAAGCCCTTGGAATCTTGGAAGGAATACTGTACGTGGTATTACATATATAAATAAATTAGCGGTACCCGACAGATGATGTTCTGGATCACCCCGGTCCACATTTTGGTAGATATCTCGAAAACGCCTTCACATATACAACTAAGGGCCACTCCCTTTTAAAATACTCATTAACACCTTTAATTTGAGACCGATATCGTACAAACACATTATAGAGTCACCCCTGGTCCACGTTTATGGAGATATCTCGAAAGGCGTCCACATTTAGAACTAAAGCCCACTCCTTTTTAAAATACTCATTACCACCTTTCATTTGATACCCATATCGTACAAACAAATTCTAGAGTCACCCCTGGTCCACCTTTATGGCGATATCTCGAAAGGGCGTCCAACTATAGAACTAAGGCCCGCACCCTTTTAAAATACTCATTAACACCTTTCATTTGATACCCATATCGTACACAAGAAATTGTGAGTTGACTCGTTCGGACGTGTTTTGTCTTCGCTCCTAATTTCTTTTTTATAAACTGTATAATTCTAATAAGAAAGTGACTTCTTAAAATTGCATTTTGCAACAGTTTGATGCTACCCAGCATTATGAGATAGAGACTCTTTATATCGTCATAAAACAATTAATTAATTCTATTCTATGATATGAAAGAATAAATCATTTCTATTGTTAACAACAAAAATGCCTTGTGTTTGCGGCCATAGAGTTGATAGAAATCAACCGAAAGTGCAGAAAGTGCAGTGTGCAAAGTGCAGTGAACTCTTTCACGTGAGTTGTGTTGGTATTCGTCCGACTGATGTCGAATTTTTGCAAAGCTCTGAGAAATGTTTTTTTTGCAAAACTTGTGCTGCTCAGCGTCGGAATTCCCTCCGTTCACCTCCTCAACCTATCGCAAAGGAGAAATCATCTACTGCCAATAGTGCTGATATCGGTAATTCTTCTGTATCCAATGCTAAGAGTGACAATGATATTTCTCTTAGAAATGTAGATAACCAACAAGTGTCTTTAAAATCTTTGTTTAAATTGATGGCATCTCTTCAAGCCGACAATATTCGTGTGTATAATTTGGTAGCTGATCTTAAAGCAGTTAATAACAAATTGGTGTTGGAATCTGCAAATATGAATTCGGCTCTTCAAAACATACATAGCAACCTACTTGAAAAAGATAATATGATTACTTCTCTCACTGCTGAAGTAAAGATACTGCGAGACTCTTTGAATGCTGCTCTTGATAGTTTCAAGCATAGAGCTAACAAGAAAGCTGACTACTCTTTGTTGCCCGCTAATAATTCGTCAACTTATGCTCCTACTACAATATCTGTCGTTGGTACACATTCATACGCACATATTGTCAATCCGAATAAGAGTTTCCCCACACCCACCCTGTCATCTACCATTACAAAATATAATGATGTTACTCATGCAAAAACAACGGATAGTTTAATGCAGTCAACGGTGTCATGCGCTGTGACGTCGACATTAACAGATGTTATTTCGTCGTTTGCTTCATCTCCTGTTCCTAATAATAGTGGTGTTAATGCATGTACGCTGATAGAAAATGCCAATGCTTGCGCTACCTCTACGGCTGCAGTGACTGCAGTACCAGCATCAGCTGCTTCTGTTTCTTCTCATTTGCGCTCCGCTGAGACAAATATTTTCGTTGATAATGCGCAGTGGGAGAAGGTGACGTACAAACGGACTAGCAACAATAATAAAACTCGCGCTGTTACGACTACAGTGACTGCGGCTACATTATCGGATGTTGCTGGTTCTGAAATAATTACCGTGGATGATAAGCCCACAAATAATAATAATAATAACAATAATGCGCACGTTCGGATTAGAGGCACTAATGCAAGCACGGACCTGATTGTTGCTGACCGCTACAAATGGCTTCATCTGTCCTCCTTCTCGCCATCCGTCTCTGAAGATGATATCAAAGATTATGTGGCTAAACAAATTGGTTTGGATAAAATGTCATTATCATGCACTAAGCTGGTAAAAAAAGATGCCGTACTCTCATCGTTGCATAAGGTTAATTTCAAGTTGGGAGCCCCTGAGTCCTCCTTTGAAAAATTATTACGCCCGGAAATCTGGCCAACAAATGTTACAGTGAAGCCTTTTCAGAATTTTCGCAAGTCTCTGCGAAAACTATCGCGGACGTAGCTAGTACCAACCACACGCTCATTAATAATGATAATAGCACTAGTGCTATAAATAATAAGTTGTTAAGTATTTATTTTCAAAACATCTCGGGAATGCGTACAAAAGCTAGTGACGTATTTTTAACTTCGTCTCGCTGTGAGTTTGATGTTTATGTTATTGTGGAAACATGGTTGAACAGCAACTTCGCGGATGCTGAATTCTTCGATCCTAATATCTATAATATATATCGAAAAGATAGAGACGCAAATAAAACAAATTGCTTGAGAGGTGGAGGCGTTTTAATTGCGGTGAATCGGATGTTCCGTTCCTTTTCAGTCCATTTAGAAAATGATGATTCTCTCCTCGACCAGTTGTGTGTATGCATCTTTGGAAGTCTCGGTAAATTATTCATTTGTACTTCTTACATTCCACCTTCCAGCCCCGATTCTTTATATGCTGCTCATATAAACAATATTGTGAATCTTTATGAGAATAATGAAGAGTGTCATTTTTGTATTTTGGGTGATTTTAACCTCAATAAAATTGTATGGTCAAATTTACTTGATAATGGTATCTTAACACCAACAAGGGTGAATAGCTCGCACGAAATAAATTTTATAGATAGTCTTTTCAGCATTAACTTAACCCAAATTAATTCATTTTACAATGAGCTTAATAATATTTTAGATCTTATCTTTGTAGATGAAAACTTGATTTTTAGTGTTTCGGAGGCCACTTTCCCTATATGCAGGTGCGATATGCATCATGTCCCACTCTCCTTAACTCTGGAATTTTTTAATTTTGTATCAGGCCCGAGTATAATCTCCACTGCAAAGTTTGATTTTCGTGCCGCCGATTTTAATGCTTTAAATGAAAAAATTTTGGATTTAAATTGGAATTCAATTTTCGCCTCTAAAAGCGTAGCGGAATGTTACGATGCCTTTCTTCTTAATATACTCGAAATTTTCTCTGATAATCTACCCTTACTTCCCGCGAGAACGCATAAACTTCCGTGGTATACGAAAAATCTAAAAAAGCTTAAGAATCTTAGAAATAAACATCTTAAACTCTATAAAGCTTCGAAGGATGTCTCCCATAAAGAAAAATATATTTATTATAGTAAAAGCTTTAATGTACTTGACAAATTTTTATACAAGCAATATATTTCCCGGTATGAAGTAGAGATGAAGGAAAACCCTAAGGCGTTCTGGAGATATATACGATCTAAAAAAGGTTGCTCTAATATCCCAAATTGTATGTCCTACGGCGGTATAGCTTCTGAGAGCTTATTGGATACTGTTAATCTTTTCGCAGATTTCTTTAAATCAAACTTCGTTACTAGCAACCCTGCTAATAATTTTTCCGCCGATGTCGAACAAATGGTTGACCTCGGATCCATGTTAGTCTCAGAGGAAGACGTTATGAAAGCCATCCTAGCTCTGGAAACGTCGATAAAAAGCGATACTGACGGTCTTTCGTCGTTTATTCTAAAGAAATGTAGCACGTCGTTTTGCGTCCCATTAAGTTACATTTTCAATTTTTCCCTAGCAAGAGGTGAGTTTGTTGATAGGTGGAAAATAGCCTCGATTTCTCCTATCTTTAAATCTGGCAACAAAAACATAGTAACTAACTACAGACCCATCTCTAAACTGCCCACTTGCTCTAAGCTCTTTGAAAAAGTGGTAAAAGAGAAGCTATCTTTTGTAATAAAAGGTTCCATAGATGAGTGTCAACACGGGTTTGTCAGTGGTCGCTCCACAGTTACGAACCTAGCCTCATTTTTGCATTTCGTCTTTCAAAAATGGACATCAAGTTGATGTTGTATATACTGACTTCGCGAAGGCATTTGATACTGTCACCCACAGCATACTATTAGGCAAGCTTGAACTATTGGGTTTCCATTCTACCTTTTTACGTTGGATTGGGTCCTATCTCACTAATAGAACCTCGTTCGTCGAAATTGAGAATACCAAGTCTTATTCATTCATTGCCACATCTGGGGTACCTCAGGGTAGTATTCTCGGGCCAATTTTATTTCTTTTTTTTATAAATGATATAGGAACCTGTTTTAGGAGTTCAAAATACCTGCTCTACGCAGATGATCTAAAAGTTTTTAGAACAATTTCGAGCATGTCAGATGTGTGTCTTTTACAAGATGATCTAAATAGATTAGCTAATTGGAGCATTATAAATAATCTACGCCTTAATATAAAGATGTGTTTCTTTATGACGCTTTCGAGAAACCTCAATACGATTAATACCGCGTATTCAATTGCTGATGATAATCTCTCTAGCGTCAGGGAATTCGTTGATCTTGGAGTAATGTTTGACTCTGGTTTTACCTTCGCGAATCATATTAGCTCCATTCTTCCTAAAGCCTATTCCAATTTGGCTTTCCTGCGGCGATATGGGCGAGCTTTCAAAGATCCATACACCAGAAAAATTTTATATAATTCTTTAGTTCTCTCAAAGCTGGAATATGCTTCCATAATTTGGAACCCAATTTATTCCTCTCATTCTCAAAGACTGGAAAGAGTACAGAAAAGTTTCACTCGATTCGCACTCCAACCGCTTAATTTTTTAGAACCAATACCTTCTTACCGCGCCCGCTGTGCCCTCATAAACATGAAGTCGCTTGCGGCCAGACGTTATATTCAATCTCTGCTGTTTGTGTATGATCTTATATGTGGTTGGGTTGCCTGCCCGGAACTACTAGCGCAAATTGGCTTCAACGTCCCGAGCAGAACCCTTCGTGCCCAATATCCGTTCCACGTGAAAGTTATCGGAGCTAACTATCACAATTTTGATCCAATCTCTAGGGCCCTCAGTGAATATAACAGGATCTTTTTTAGCCTTGAGCTTGACTTCGCACTCCCGAGAGCGTCCTTTAGCGCTAAGCTTTACTCGTATTATGTATAAAATAAATTTATTACCATTTAAGTTGAATGAATGTACATCTAGTCTGTAAGATTATGAAATCATAGACTAAAAAATAAATGAAATGAAATGAAATGAAATGAAATGAAATGAAAAATTCTAGGGTCACCCCTGGCCCACCTTTATGGAGATATCTCGAAAAGGCGTCCACCTATAGAACTAAGACCCACGCCCTTTTAAAATACTCATTAACACCTTTCATTTGATACCCATATTGTACAAACGCATTCTAGAGTCACCCCTGGTCCACGTTTATGGCGATATCCCGAAAAGGCGTCCACCCATAGAACAAAGGTCCACTCCCTTTTAAAACACTTATTACACTTTTCGTTTGACGCCCATATTGTACAAACGCATTCTAGAGTCAACCCAGGTCCACTTTTATAACGATATTCCGAAATGCGTCCACCTATAGAACTTAGGCCCACTCCCTTTTAAAATACTCATTAACACCTTTCATTTGATACCCATATCGTACAAACAAATTCTAGAGTCACCCCTAGTTCACCTTTATGGCGATATCTCGAAAAGGCGTCCACCTATAGAACTAAGGCGCACACCCTTTTAAAATACTCATTAGCACATTTCATTTGATACCCATATTGTACAAACGCATTCTAGAGTCACCCCTGGTCCACGTTTATGGCGATATCCCGAAAAGGCGTCCACCCATAGAACAAAGGCCCACTCCCTTTTAAAATTATCATTAACACATTTCATTTGATACCCATATCGTACAAACAAATTCTCGATTCAGGCCTGGTCCACCTTTATGGCGATATCCCTAAATGGCGTCCATCTATAGATCTATGGCCCACTTCCTCTTAAAATACTCTTTAATACCTTCCATTTGATACACATGTCATACAAACACATTCCAGGGTTACCCTAGGTTCCTTTTACAACATGGTGATTTCCGTTACTTTGTCTCCACAGCTCTCAACTGAGTATGTAATGTTCGGATACACCCGAACTTAGCCTTCCTTACTTGTTTTTTATTATTTTATTTGTGTGGCTTTCCACCAAACAAGAACTCCATAGTATAGAATAGGGCTTACAATCGCTGTAAAAACCCAATGAGAAAGAGAGGGCGATAAGCCCCATGTACACCCCAGCATACTTTTACATGCACAAAGTGCCGTTGAGGCCTTCTTCACCCTCTCCTCCACGATGATGCTTACTGTCTAGGATGATTCCTCGATATTTTGTGCAAGGTTGCTCCTGTAAGATCACCCCTCCTAACTTAGGCCTGGTCCAATTTGGGACCTTGTACCTCTTTGTAAACAAGACCATATCCGTCTTCTCCGCGTTGACTTCCAACCCGACATTTGATGCCCGGGTATGAATATCCAGAAGCGCCCGATCCGTCAAAGAGCTAATCGTTGGAAGGCACTTTCCACTTATGACAATTGCAACGTCATCTGCGTCATCGAATCGCCTGAGCAGTTGATTGATGACCAGCGTCCACAGCAGAAATGATAGCACCCCTCCCTGCGGCGTGCCCCTGTCCACTGATTTCGTGACCTCGTACAATCCCCATTGTGATGTTGTCTTCTTGCAATTTAACATGCAGCGGATCCATCTGATTAAGGCGGGATGTACTTTAATGTAATTAAGACCATTCACAATCGCCCATTTAGAAACATTATTGAAAGCCCCGGCAATGTTCAAGAAGGCTCCTAGAGCATACTCCTTATATTCCAGGAATTTATCTATGCTTATTACCACCCTATGCAATGTGGTGTCTACCGACTTGCCTTTGGTGTACGCATGCTGTGTTGTGGAGAGCAGCTTTTCATCCACGCTGGACTTTATGTTCACATCTAGCAGCCTCTCAAAGGTTTTGAGCAGAAGTAATGTAAGCTAATGGGTCTATAGGGTTTGGGATACACGTGACCGATCTTCCCCGCCTTTGGTAGGAAAGCTACAAAAGCCGTTCTCCAAGAGTGTGGTACATGGTTCAGCCTTATGCACCTATCGAATATTATTTTAAGCCATTCCACGACCGCCATACTTGAAACTTGTAACATGGCCGGGATATACCATCTGGGCCCGGCGATTTAAACTTAGAAAACGTCTTCACTGCCCATTCGATTTTGGTATCGGTCACCAAGCCCGGCACTACCCGCTCCGTGATCGAAGTGTGAGTGATGTCTGCTGGCTCTTCTAAATCGACTCCCGATGGGAAATGTGTGTCGAGAAGCACCTCAAGGGATTCCTTACTATTACGTGACCATTCCCCGTTCTCTTTCTTTATTAGTCCCTGGACTATATTTCCCCTTGCTGGACTTTTTTCAACCGTGCTGTTTCGCTGGAGCACTCTATGTGTGTAAAGAAACTTTTCCATGAGATTCTCTTCGCCCTGGAAATTTCATGCTTATAGATCTTCAGTAGATCCCTGTATTCGTCCCGACATGCTTAGCTTTCCGCGGTCTTTGCGAGCTTAAAAATTTCTTTTACCTGTCTTTTTAGAAGACTCAGCTCATTGCTCCACCATGGCGGCTTTGCTTTTCCTCTGAATCTTCTTAGAGGGCAAGCTTTGTTATACGCAGTCATAAGTGTCCTTTTTAGGAATTCATTCGACTCCTCCAGTTCCTCCTCATTGGCAACCTCTTTGAGTTGTCCTAGTTTTCTTTCTACCTGTTTCTGGAATTTAGTCCGTTTCGTTGACCTAGGGTTTCTAAAGGCTCCTCCCTTCTCTACCCTCTTTAGGGCGATGCTGAAGCTGATCTACGCATGGTCGGAGAAGGATGATCTGTCAAGAACCATCCAATCATACCTTGATATATCACGCTCGGCGCTCAATGTAATATCCAGAACAATGCTGGATGTTGGACCAATGTATGTAGGGACATTTCCCCTGTTGGCTATCTGCAAATTACTTTGCGGGATGTAACAAAATAGAGATTCGCCTCTCTCGTTCGTTCCTCCCCACGTATTGTGGTGCGCACTTGCATCTGCGCTTATGACCAACCGCCCTTTGCGCCCTTTCTCCTATACTAGGCTTTTGCTCTCCGTCGGTGGAACCTCCGCAGCATGGGCCATTTGATTACGTAACGGTCATTACCAAGTACTTTGTCAATAATGAAGAGTCCTTTAAATCGTGGTTCTAATTTTCGTGATTCGCCCGTGCTACTTAACTCGCTTTCAGTTAAGACAATGTCACCCTTCTTATATACAGTTGGTTTATTATGAAGACGATCAAATCTTTGTTTTGACTTTTCACGTTGAACTGCAATTCTTTCAGTAGCTGTTTTCCTAATGGATTCAAGATCTACAGTGACAGGTGATTCTTCAGACTGAAGTGTAAAAATAATTTTGTTGCGCAACGTATCACGTAGTTGAATACCAAACAGTAGCTCCTGAGGAGTTTTACCCATAATATCATTTTTCATTGTATTGAGAGACCATTGTAAATCTCGCATATGTAGATCCTATCGCTTGCCATTTGTTATAGTTGTACGTAACATAGATACTAATGTACGATTTACACGTTCTGCGTGTCCATTAGCTTTTTGCGTACGTACAGCGTTCAATATATGAACAATATCATTATCATAACAAAATGTTTTAGACCTATTTGTGGTAAAAGCAGTACCCCTATGCGTAATCATTCGGCTTGGTGTACCAAAATAGCTAAAAACTTCATTTAAAACGTTGATTACATGTTTTGTCGCTGTAGTTTTAACAGCCCGAACAACGGTAAACTTTGTAAAAGAATCAACGATAACAAGAACATGTTCGTTTCGTAGACTACTTCGTGGAAAAGGGCCTAAATGATCCAAATGAATTGTCTTAAACGGTACTGGTTCAATTTCAGAATAATGGTATTTACCTTCAGTTTTTCCCCCAGACTTTTTGTTGTATGCACAATCCACGCAAGAACTAATATACGATTTCGCAAAATTTCGCATACGAGGGAACCACATATTTTGTTTAATCCTGTCTATGGCTTTATCTAAACCCATATGACCAGCTTTGTCATGAGATTCGTGAAGAATGTTATATCGAACGCGTTTTGGAACTACCCAAAGCTTTTTGTTATTATCCAACCGGTAAAGTCTATCATACTCGAGAATATAACCATCCATCTTCGAAATATTTTGTTGCTTCATCGACTCGATAATTGCTTTAATTTTATCGTCCTGAAGTTGCAAACTGAACAACCAATCTTCATTTTCGACGTTGACTTTACCTATTCTTAACGAAGCTGTTTCTTTTTCCTGTGATGGTTCGGCAGGAGCCCTACTCAATGCGTCAACGTGACACATCAAGTTTCCCGCTCTGTGTTCAATTTTAATTTCATAATCCTGTATACGTAGCCACCACCTTGCAACGCGTTGCACTAATTCGCGCTTTGCCATGACTGTCCTTATAGCACCGCAATCAGTCACAACAACTATTGATTTACCCTGAATATAGCAGTTCATCCTCTCCAAAGATTCAACTACAGACAAACACTCCAACTCGTGGCTATGATACCGTCTCTCTGCGTTAGTGTTCGATCGGCTGTAATATATTACAGGTTTCCAATCATTACCCTCACATTGCAGCAATACACCAGCCAAGCCAACAGAACTAGCATCTGTATGTAATTGATGTTCAGCATCAAGTCAAAAAGCAGCAATAACAGGCTGCGAAATAAGTGCTAACTTTAATTTTTCAAAAGATTCATTTTGCTCGCACCCCCAAATGAACGGCTGATCTTTGCGCAAAAGTAATCGCATTGCGCGGCACGAATTTTCTAAAATAGCCACTAAGGCCTAAAAATTTCCGAACTTCTGTAACATTTGTTGGTGGCTTAAAATTTTGTATGGCTAAAGTTTTCAATTTACCAGGAATTATACCCTCAGGAACAATCTGGTGACCCAAAAATTCAATGGTTTCTTGAAAGAAAGTGCACTTACCAATATTCAGTGTTAGGAATAACTCACGTATATAAAGGCGCGTCTCAACTTTTGCATAATTTCTTTACGAGTATTACCAGCAACCAAAATGTCGTCCATGTAATGGATCATGTCACCTGGTTCAATTCTTTCCTTAACTTTCGCCATCAAACGTTGAAAAACTGCTGGTGCGTTTTTTAACCCGAACGGCATGCGTTTAAATTCGTAAAACCCTTCGGTTGTCACAAATGCAGTATATTTTCTACTTTCAATTGAAATAGGCACTTGATAATAACCGCTATTTAAATCTAACGCACAAAATATTCGATACCGTTTCGCGTCGTGTAAAGTTTCCTCTATATTAAGCATTGGAAAAATTTCTTTTTTTGTAAAATTATTCAATTTACGATAATCGATACAAAGTCTATCTTGACCATTCTTCTTTTTCACAAGTGTAATTGGACTAGCATATTCCGATTCCGACTTTTGTATTATATCATTTTCTAATAATTCGTTAATCATTTTCGACACGATAACATGTTTTGGTTCCGAAACACGATATGGTTGTTGCACTACAGGTTCCTTAGTTGTTAAAGTAATTTTCATTTCCACTGCATTTGTTTTACCTATTTCATGCAATCCCCAGCGAATATATCTCGATATTCATTAATTAATTTAATTACATCGTTTTGCACATTTTCATCACCGATTCCGAAAGTTATGTCAGTATTATTTATTAAATGTTTTTCTGGTTTACATTCCAATTTTTTCATTGCCCCGCTATTCACAAACTTTGCCATTCCGTTCTCTACAGTAACATTTAAATCACGAAAAATATTTTGACCAATTAACAAGTAGTGTGTTACAATTTCATCATCAACTATATAAACATGTATTGATATGCTAACATCATCGATACTAATTTTAATTTCAGATTTTCCTATTGTTAATCGTTCACTGCCACAAATGCCACTAATTTTTAATACACACGACTCTTGTTTTATATTTAACGTATCCGCAACCGATTTACGCATTAACGAGCAATGGCTACCTGTATCCACAAATGCAATAAGTTCGCGTTTATTTATATACGCAATCTTTTCAAAAACTTTTTCCATTTCATCACACATAGTTTGCCGAATTGGTTTAGATTTTCCACAATTCTGAGATTCATCTTAAGCATGAACCTTATCACAATCTATGCAACGTGGACGACGTGGTGGTTTGGTACATTTAGATGATATATGTCCTGCTTCTTCACAGTTGTAACATTTCACTGGAGATCTTGATTCGATGGTCTGCAAATTATTAGTTACATTATCAACTTTCGATTTGACTACACACGTATCTCTGGAGTTACCCGGATTATGTTGGAAAAATTCTGTTATATGTTCACGAAGTTCTTTTGTAGACCGAAATTTCATTGCCGAAATAGCAGTTTGTAAATCCCGATGTCGTAAACCGTCACGTATATATCTTATTATAGCTTGCTCACTCAAGTTAAAACGCCTACCTAATGAGTTTAATCGAAAACAATAGTCAATAACGTTTTCATTATATCGACGCGGCGTAGCAGAAATTCGATGGTGCACTTCAGCCTCATTTAAATTTAAGCCGAATTCACTTATTAAATCTCGAGAAAAATCTACCCAATTCGAATATACAACTTAAGGTGCATCTAACCACCATTTCGCTGCACCTTTCATTTTACCAAACACTGCCAACACGAGTCCTATTTCATCCCATTTATATGCATTGACTGCCGCGTTTACCCGTTCTACAAAATGTTCAACTGTTATTGATTGCATGTCCATCGGATCGAATTCTGGTATAGACTTTTCAATTTCTTTAACAGAATATAAACTACGTACTGATCCCGTCGATACTGAGCTCGCGATTCGATTTAACTCGTGATCAGTTGCATCTTGTGATGTATTATAACCGACACTTGTGAAACCACACTCATTTCAGAAATTTTGGTTGTCAAAGATTCAATCATTTTACGCATTTCATTTAATTGCTGTTGCATACTATTATTTTTATCTTGCACTTCTTCTGTGCCTGTGAATTCTATATAAACTTGAATTAGTTCAGCTTTTGAACCACTTGTCGGAAGATTCTTATCATGCAATATTTGTTTTATTGCATCAATACATAAATCGCTAATTTTAACCATTTTTATTTTTTTTTAGCCACAAATTCGTTATTGCTTTTTAATTTATTTATACGTATTTGGTTCGTTTTCGCGTTTTACACCTGAGTGTTCGCCGTTTGAATGTTTACAATGCGTCAGTAAACCGTTAATATCGTTGCGATTTGATAGAGATTGTACGTTTCACTCAAATCCGTCGTTACATCTTATATAATTTATTAAAACCGCATAAACTCTGCTATTGCAGATAAATTGAATACTATACATAAACAGATCTTCCGTTGCGTATGAGTAACCAAACATTTATGGTCGTATTTGCGTTTGCGCGAAGGTTTTCCCGACCACTTCTGAATTGTTAAAGAAACTAGTATTTCTTTAAAAGGGTACTTGTTAATTACTTTTTATACTCAGTTGAGCAGAGCTCACAGAGTATATTAACTTTAATTGGATAACGGTTGCTTGTACAGGTATAAAGGAATCGAGATAGATATAGACTTCCATATATCAAAATCATCAGTATCGAAAAAAAATTTGATTGAGCCATGTCCGTCCGTCCGTCCGTCCGTCTGCCCGTTAACACGATAACTTTAGTAAATTTTGAGGTATCTTGATGAAATTTGGTATGTAGATTCGTGGGCACTCATCTCAGATCGCTATTTAAAATGAACGATATCGGACTATAACCACGCCCACTTTTTCGATATCGAAAATTTCGAAAAACCGAAAAAATGCGATAATTCATTGCCAAAGGCGGTTAAAGCGATGAAACTTGGTAGATGGGTTGACATTATGACGCAGAATATAAAATTAGTAAGATTTTGGACAATGGGCGTGGCACCGCCCACTTTTACAAGAAGGTAATTTAAAAGTTTTGCAAGCTGTAATTTGGCAGTCGTTGAAGATATCATGATGAAATTTGGCAGGAACGTTACTACTATTACTATATATGTGCTAAGTAAAAATTAGCAAAATTGGATGAAGAACACGCCCACTTTTTAAAAAAAATTTTTTTAAAATTCAAATTTTAACAAAAAATTTAATATCTTTACTGTATATAAGTAAATTAAGTCAAAATTCAACTCCAGTAATGATATGATGCAACAAAATACAAAAATAAAAGAAAATTTCAAAATGGGCGTGGGTCCGCCCATTTTCATTTAGTTTGTCTAGAATACTTTTAATGCCATAAGTCGAACAAAAATTTACCAATCCTTCTCAAATTTGGTAGGGGCATAGATTCTATGACGGTAACTGTTCTCTGTGAAAATGGGCGAAATCGGTGGAAGCCACGCCCAGTTTTTATACATAGTCCAACGTCTGTCCTTCCGCTCGGCCGTTAACACAATAACTTAAGCAAAAACCGATATATCTTTGCTAAACTTAGCCCACGTACTTATCTGAACCCACTTTATCTTGGTATAAAAAATGGCCGAAATCCGACCATAACCAAAGTGGGCGTGGTTGATCGATATCGAAAATTACGAAAAATTAAAAAAATTCCATAATTCTATACCAAATACGAAAAAAGGGATGAAACAAGGCAACTGGATTGGTTTATTGACGCAAAATATAACTTTGGAAAAAACTTTGTAAAATGGGTGTGACACCTACCATATTAAGTAGAAGAAAATGAAAAAGTTCTACAAGGCGAAATCAACAGCCCTTGGAATCTTGGCAGGAATACTGTTAGTGGTATTGCATATATAAATAAATTATCAGTACCCGACAGATGATTTTCTGGATCACCTGGTCCACATTTTGGTCGATATCGCGAGAACGCCTTCCCATATACATCTAAGGGACACTCGCTTTTAAAACCCTCATTAATACTTTTAATTTGATATCCATATCGTACAAACACATTCTAGAGTCACCCCTGGCCCACCCTAATGGCGATATCTCGAAAAGGCGTCCACCTATAGACCTAATGCCCACTCCCTCTTAAAATGCTCAGTAACACCTTTCGTTTGATACCCATATCGTACAATGCCCACTTCCTCTTAAAATGCTCAGTAACACCTTTCGTTTGATACCCATATCGCACATGCACATTCTAGAGTCACCCCTGGCCCACCCTAATGACGATATCTCGAAAAGGCGTCCACCTATAGACCTCATGCCCACTCCCTCTTAAAATGCTCAGTAACACCTTTCGTTTGATACCCATATCGTACAAACATTCTAGAGTCACCCTTGGCCCACCCTAATGGCGACATTTCGAAAAGGCGTCCACCTATAGACCTAATCCATACTCCCTCTTAAAATGCTCAGTAACATTTCGTTTGATACCCATATCGTACATACATTCTAGAGTCACCCCTGGCCCACCCTAATGGCGATATCTCGAAAAGGCGTCCACCTATAGACCTAATGCCCACTCCCTCTTAAAATGCTCAGTAACACCTTTCATTTGATTCCCATATCGTACAAACACATTCTAGAGACACCTCTGGTCCACCTTTATGGCGATATCTCGAAACGGCGTCCACCTATGGAACTAAGGATCACTCCTTTTCAAAATACTCATTAACAGCTTTCCTTTGATACCCATATCGTACAAACATATTCTAGAGTCACCCCTGGTCCACCTTTATGGCGATTTCTCGAAAAGGCGTTCACCTATAGAACTAAAGCCCATTCCCTTTTAAAATACTCATTACCACCTTTCATTTGATACCCATATCGTACAAACACATTCTAGAGTCACCCCTGGTCCACCTTAATGGCGATATCTCGAAAAGGCGTCCACCGATAGACCTAAGGCCCACTCCCTCTTAAAATGCTCAGTAACACCTTTCATTTGATACCCATATCGTACAAACAAATTCTAGAGTCAGCCCTGGTCCACCTTTATGGCGATATCCCTAAATGGCATCCATCCATAGAACTATGGCCTACTCTCTCTTAAAATACTCTTTAATACCTTCCATTTGATACACGTCATACAACCACATTCCAGGGTTACCCTAGGTTCATTTTCCTACATGGTGATTTTCCTTATTTTGTCTCCATAGCTCTCAACTGAGTATGTAATGTTCGGTTACACCCGAACTTAGCCTTCCTTACTTGTTAATTAGTATGTTTAATATAATTTCATTATATAAAATTATTTCCGGGTTAAACGTAATGAATATTAACAAAACGATGTTTTCAATATCAACCAATCATTTTTTCAATTCTAACCGCCTACTAAAAATTTCTTATTTTTCAAAATTGCTGAAGTTGCTATGTCGTAACACATATAAAGAAAAAAACACAATCACTTTTTTCAATTGTTTTTTCCCATGGCTCAATTAAATGGTGGCCTCATCTCATCAGCCGATTTTATTTATTTCATTGCATGGGTCGATGGGATTGTCAAAATGAGGTGGCAAACTCAAAATGAAACCAACACATTGGCAACATTTTCTTACATATCCAAAAACTGCTAAGTTTTATATTTCCATTCCATACCATTCGCACCAACACCAATACACAGATTTTGAGAATTTGGACAGACATGTTTTGTTATTGTACAGATGAGCCAACCATATAGTTGAACCATGGTTTTTTCCGTTGATGATATCCGTTTCAAACAAGTTACGAGGCGACCGTGACAGGACGGTGAAGCAAGCATTTCGTTATAAAAACAAAATACAACTATATATATCATGGTGCTCGCTGCCGTCAAGAACACAAATAAATTGGATTACACAGAAAAGAGAACAATTTTGAGCCTCATATTTTAATATACAGGGCAGTACATGTTATCGTATACATATCGTAATTAGTGCTCCATTTGCATACACACAGCCTACGCTCATAATCGCAAGCATATTGCTTTATATTGCGGCTTTTCACATTGCACTGTTTGGTTTTCTGAGTACATGTACATATATATCGTAATTATTGCTGCATTTGCCTTAATACAAGCATATTGTTTTATATTGCGGTTCTTTACATTGCCCTCAGTCGCATTCGCACGTTTTGTTTTTGCTTAATACGGTAATAAGCAGATTGCATATAAAAAGAAAAATACTGTTTTCCGCGAAAACAAATATCACACCATATCTCCGATAATAACTTTTCTATTAAAATTTGACTTAAAAAACATTTTTTTTTTAAGTGGGCGTGGTCGCTCTCCGATTTTGCTAATTTTATTAAGCATACACATAGTAATAGGAGTAACGTTCCTGCCAAATTTCATCAAGATAGCTTCAACGACTGCCAAATTACCGCTTGCAAAACTTCTAAATTACCTTCTTATAAAGTGGGCGGTGCAACGCCTATTGTCCAAAATTTTACCAATTTTCTGCTCTGCGTCATAAGTTCAACTCACCTACCAAGTTTCATCGCTTTATCCGTCTTTGGTAATGAATTATCGCACTTTTTCGATTTTTCGAAATTTTCGATATCGAAAAAGTGGGCGTGGTTATAGTCCGATATCGTTCATTTTAAATAGCGATCTGAGACGAGTGCCCAGGAACCTACATACCAAATTTCATCAAGATACCTCAAAATTTACTCAAGTTATCGTGTGAACGGACGGACGGACGGACATGGCTCAATCAAATTTTTTTTCGATACTGATGATTTTGATATATGGAAGTCTATATCTATCTCGAGTCCTTTATACCTGTATAACCAACCGTTATCCAATCAATGTTATTATACTCTGTGAGCTCTGCTCAACTGAGTATAATAAACACAACACAAATAATGGATTTAAAGGGCATTGGTCAAGGTGTAAACAGCACATTAGGCACAGTTAAAGCGGATTTGAAAGGCGACAACCTCTTAATTTACCATAAATTTCACGTCGTAGAAGACGACTTTCCATGGAATAATAGGACTAGATTTTATAAAGAAATATAACTGTATTTTAGACTATTGAAAAACAGAGGATAAACTAATTCTAAGACCATATGACTTTCCCCAAACAATAACAATGCATCTAACCAACTGTCTGTATCTCAATATGATTACGGTTCCAGCTAGATCCGAAATCATTAGACAAGTTAAAGTAAATACTGATAATAAAAACAACTTCATAACCCACCAACAATTATCTGAAATAATTTTCATAGCAAACACAATTACAGACAAAAATCAAACTTTCGTTAGAGTTATTAACACCACACATAAAAACACAACTATTCAAAATTACAAAATAAATACTGAAAATTTAGATCACTACACATTAATGGAGACAACAACACATAATAAAAATAGCAACAATTCAGAAAAATTACAAATATTAACCAAAAATTTTCCAAAATTCGTGAATTCTCAGTTAACAACATTATGTACAGAATTTATAGACATATTTGCATTAGAAACAGAACCGATTACCTATAATGATTTTTACAAACAGAAATTACGTATGAAGGATGACATTCGTGTTTATATAAAAAAATTATAGATTGCCTCAAACACAAAAAAGGAGAGATAAGCAAAGAAGTAAATCAGCTAAGAGAAGATGATATAATAGAACCCTCCATATCAGAATACAATATTCCGATTTTACTAGTTCCCAAAAAGTCACTTCCAGGGACACTGGCATTTGCAGGCCTCAAACCATCTCAAGCATTTCTATATATGGATGATTTAGTTGTACTAGGATGTTCAGAAAAACACATGCTGAAAAATTTAAGAGATGTTTTCTCCACTTGTATGAAATAAAATTTTAAACTGCATCCAGACAAATGTCTATTTTCAGTCAGGAAGTCACTTACTTAGGACATAAATGCACAAGCAAGGGAATATTACCCGACCTAAGCAAATTTGAAACAGTTCAAAACTACCCAACTCCAACAACAGCAGATGAAGTTAAAAGGTTCGTAGCGTTCTGCAATTATTACAGAAGATTTGTACCGAACTTCGCAGAATACTCAAGAAAATTAACTAGGCTTTGTAAAAGGAATGTTTCCTTCGATTGGACAGAAGAATGTCAAAAAGCTTTTGTCTACTTTAAGGAAGCATTAATTCGTCCAAAACTTTTGCAATACCCCGACTTCAATAAAGAATTCTGCATAAAAATAGACGCTAGTGGGTATGCTTGCGGAGCAGTCCTTAGCCAAGAACACGATGGCAAATAGTTACCAATTGCATACGCTTCCAGATCATTCACAAAAGGTGAAACCAACAAAGCTACAATAGAACAAGTAAGGAAGGCTAAGTTCGGGTGTAACCGAACATTACATACTCAGTTGAGAGCTATGGAGACAAAATAAGGAAAATCACGATGTAGGAAAATGGACCTAGGGTAACCCTGAAATGTGGTTGTATGACATGTGTATCAAATGGAAGGTATTAAAGAGTATTTTAAGAGAGAGTAGGCCATAGTTCTATGGATGGACGCCATTTAGGGATATCGCCATAAAGGTGGACCAGGGCTGACTCTAGAATTTGTTTGTACGATATGGGTATCAAATGAAAGGTGTTACTGAGAATTTTAAGAGGGAGTGGGCCTTAGGTCTATCGGTGGGCGCCTTTTCGAGATATCGCCATTAAGGTGGACCAGGAGT
Source organism: Eurosta solidaginis (assembly GCF_040869045.1). Classification (NCBI taxonomy): domain Eukaryota; kingdom Metazoa; phylum Arthropoda; class Insecta; order Diptera; family Tephritidae; genus Eurosta; species Eurosta solidaginis. The sequence continues at coordinate 194,992,595 of NC_090324.1, forward strand.
GACTCTAGAATGTGTTTGTACGATATGGGTATCAAATGAAAGCTGTTAATGAGTATTGTGAAAAGGAGTGATCCTTAGTTCCATAGGTGGACGCCGTTTCGAGATATCGCCATAAATGTGGACCAGGGGTATCTCTAGAATGTGTTTGTACGATATGGGAATCAAAGGAAAGGTGTTACTGAGCATTTTAAGAGGGAGTGGGCATTAGGTCTATAGGTGGACGCCTTTTCGAGATATCGCCATTAGGGTGGGCCAGGGATGACTCTAGAATGTTTGTACGATATGGGTATCAAACGAAAAGTGTTACTGAGCATTTTAAGAGAGAGTGGGCATTAGGTCTATAGGTGGACGCCTTTTCGAAATGTCGCCTTTAGGGCGGGCCATGGGTGACTCTAGAATGTGTTTGTATGATATGGGTATCAAATGAAAGATGGTAATGAGTATTTTAAAAGGGAGTAATCCTTAGTTCTATAGGTGGACGCCTTTTCGAGATATCGCCATAAAGGTGGACCAAGGGTGACTCTAGAATGTTTGTACGATATGGGTATCAAACGAAAGGTGTTACTGAGCTTTTTAAGAGGGAGTGGGCATTAGGTCTATAGGTGGACGACTTTTCGAGATATCGCCATTAGGGTGGGCCAGGGTGACTCTAGAATGTGTTTGTACGATATGGGTATCAAATGAAAGGTGGTAATGAATATTTTAAAAGGGAGTAATCCTTAGTTCTATAGGTGGACGCCTTTTCGAGATATCGCCATAAAGGTGGACCAAGGGTGACTCTAGAATGTTTGTACGATATGGGTATCAAACGAAAGGTGTTACTGAGCATTTTAAGAGGGAGTGGGCATTAGGTCTATAGGTGGACGCCTTTTCGAGATATCGCCATTAGGGTGGGCCAGGGGTGACTCTAGAATGTTTGTACGAAATGGGTATCAAACGAAAGGTGTTACTGAGCATTTTAAGAGGGAGTCGGTATTAGGTCTATAGGTGGACGCCTTTTCGAGATATCGCCATTAGGGTGGGCCAGGGGTGACTCTAGAATGTTTGTACGATATGGGTATCAAACGAAAGGTGTTACTGAGCATTTTAAGAGGGAGTGGACATTAGTTCTATAGGTGGACGCCTTTTCGAGATATCGCCATTAGGGTGGGCCAGGGGTGACTCTAGAATATTTGTACGATATGGGTATCAAACGAAAGGTGTTACTGAGCATTTTAAGAGGGAGTGGGCATTAGGTCTATAGGTGGACGCCTTTTCGAGATATTGCCATTAAGGTGGGCCAGGGGTGACTCTAGAATGTGTTTGTACGATATGGATATCAAATTAAAGGTATTAATGAGGGTTTTAAAAGCGAGTGGCTCTTAGATGTATATGTGAAGGCGTTCTCGCGATATCGATTAAAATGTGGACCAGGTGATCCAGAAAATCATCTGTCGGGTACTGCTAATTTATTTATATATGCAATACCACTAACAGTATTCCTGCCAAGATTCCAAGGGCTGTTGATTTCGGCTTGTAGAACTTTTTCATTTTCTTCTACTTAATATGGTAGGTGTCACACCCATTTTTCAAAGTTTTTTCCATAGTTATATTTTGCGTCAATAAACCAATCCAGTTACCATGTTTCATCCCTTTTTTCATATTTGGTATAGAATTATGACATTTTTTTCATTTTTCGTAATTTTCGATATCGATAAAGTGGGCGTGATTATGGTCGGATTTCGGCCATTTTTTATACCAAGATAAAGTGAGTTCAGATAAGTACGTGGGCTAAGTTTAGTAAAGATATATCGGTTTTTGCTCAAGTTATTGTGTTAACGGCCGAGCGGAAGGACAGACGGTGGGCTGTGTATAAAAACTGGGCGTGGCTTCAACCGATTTCGCCCTTTTCACCGAGAACAGTTACCGTTATAGAATCTATGCCCCTACCAAATTTGAGAAGGATTGGTAAATTTTTGTTCGACTTATGGCATTAAAAGTATTCTAGACAAACTAAATGAAAATGGGCGGAGCCACGCCCATTTTGAAATTTTCTTTTATTTTTGTATTTTGTTGCATCATATCATTACTGGAGTTGAATTTTGACTTAATTTACTTATATAAAGTAAAGATATTAAATTTTTTGTTAAAATTTGAATTAAAAAAAATTTTTTTTTAAAAAGGGGGCGTGCTCTTCATCCAATTTTACTAATTTTTATTTAGCACATATATAGTAATAGTAGTAAGGTTCCTGCCAAATTTCATCATGATATCTTCAACGACTGCCAAATTACAGCTTGCAAAACTTTTAAATTACCTTCTTGTAAAAGTGGGCGGTGCCACGCTCATTGTCCCAAATCTTACTAATTTTCTATTCTGCGTCATAACGTCAACCCATCTACCAAGTTTTATCGCTTTAACCGCCTTTGGCAATGAATTATCGCATTTTTTCCGTTTTTCGAAATTTTCGATATCGAAAAAGTGGGCGTGGTTAGAGTCCGATATCGTTAATTTTAAATAGCGATCTGAGATGAGTGCCCAGGAATCTACATACCAAATTTCATCAAGATACCTCAAAATTTACTCAAGTTATCGTGTTAACGGACAGACGGACGGACGGACGGACATGGCTCAATCAAATTTTTTTTCGATACTGATGATTTTGATATATGGAAGTCTATATCTATCTCGATTCCTTTATACCTGTACAACCAACCGTTATCCAATCAAAGTTAATATACTCTGTGAGCTCTGCTCAACTGAGTATAAAAAGTATTAGCCGCAATCCATTGGGCTATAACCTTCCTTAGACCATACATATATGGCAGAAAATTTCTAATTAAAACCGATCACCGCCCTTTAACATATCTTTTTTTTCAATGAAGAGACCTTCATCTAAGTTAACACTAGTAAGACTCGATTTAGAGGAGTACGATTCTGAAGTGGAGTATATCGCAGGAAAGGAAAATCACATTGGGGATGCATTATCTCGCATAACTATCACGAACTTAAAAGAAATGTCAGTGGAAGCAAGTAAAATACTAAAAATAATAACAAGATCAGCAGCTAAAACTACCAGCAATATTATTGAAAATAAAGAAAGTCACAAAGAGAAACCAAAAGTATACGAAGCGCTAAATAAATTTGAAGTAAAAAGACATGTCGAGTTCGTTTTCGATCCTCCGAAATTATATTTAAAAAAGGAAAGAAAATGTGTAGCAATTTGAATACAAGCAACCTAATTAATGAGGATAATATTGACTAAGAACAATTCTTTACCAGGCTTGAAAAAGAAGCCGGTAATTTAGGACTTGTACAAATACAGTTGTCTTTAGGGGACAAATTGTTTAAAAGAAATTATACCGCAGTAGCCAAATTTATAGAAACCGGAAACAATGTTCTCAAAAAGTTAACAATAGCACTAACCCCATAGGTTATATATATGACAAATCCCGGGAAAATTTAAGAAATTCTGCAGAAATATCATGACGATTTTATTAATGGTGGCCACCCAGGAATAAATCGCATGACAGATAAGATAAAGCAGAAATATAGCTGGCTCAACATGAAAAATGACGTAAGAAAATACGTAAAGAATTGCACCCACTGTCAGAAAAATAAAACAAATAAGTATATAAAAGAACCAATGAAAATAACGGAGACGCCCTCCGAAGGCTTTTGATATTGTACAAATCGATACAGTAGGATCACTACCGAAATCGATAAATGGAAACGAATATGCTGTTACCATTATATGTGATCTAACCAAGTGCTTGGCAGCCGTGTTTGAACACTTCATTTTGAGTTATGGACCAATGATGACAATCTTAACGGATATGGGCACAGAGTACAAAAATAGTTTATTTGAATGACTGTGTAAACTACTAAAAATTGAGCACAAAACCTCAACAACGTACCATCATCAAACTTTAGGTACAGTAGAACGCAGTCATAGGACATTCAATGAATTTGTACGCTCATATATATCCAGTGACAAGGATGATTGGGATGAATACCTCAGGTATTTCGCATATTGTCATAATACTACGCCATCAACCATACATAAAAATTGTCTTTTGAGCTAATATTTGGAAAGAATCCCCAGAATTTCCAATTTCTTAATGAAAACAAAATAAGTCCATTGTATAATCACGAAGCTTATGACAAGGAAGTAAAATATAGACTTCAAATAGCACAACAAAGAGCTAGAAAATTAGTAAAAGAAGCCAAAGAAAAACAAAAATCTAGTTAAGATAACAGTAGTTACTCTAAGGAAATAAAAATAGGAGGCTTGGTGTTAGTTAGAGAAGAAGCAGTTCATAAGCTAGATAATACATATAAAGGAAATTATGAAGTAAAATGTATCGATAAAAATAATAATTATACATTAATGCCTAATAGAATAGGAAATAGTGATAGGACAAACAAAATCAAAGAAATAGTAATCCATAAGAATAAGCTTAAACCAGTATAAAACATCTATTTAAATAACTTGAAAAAAATTATTTACTATAAGCATTCCACTCCACTCATAATTATATGTATATACACAATATATACAAACCAAAACCAAAACCAGCATAACAATTCAAATTTAAAACACGAGTAAATAAATAACAAGTAAGAACGGGACTGTCTTCGGCTGTGCCGAAGACTTCATACCTTTCATGAATGGGGCTGAACAATAATCTTATCCCGTTCGTAATCTCCGAATATTCGGATGTATAAGATAAGAAATATATAGTGAACAGATCTACATACCTTAAAGATTTTTAAGATAAATATAAAATAAAAAACGGGTAGGTACTTTGTGTGAGGATGCAAAGTTTCAGGTTTTTTGTGGTCTGCGTGTAAAAACTATGACTACGAATCACGTATTTCAAAAATATATGACGAAAACGTAACTATTTGATGAAATTTGATGAATTTTGAAGATTCTAGCCGTAAAAAAGGGGTCAAAATGACAGTTTATATGAAGTATATAATATATATACGACCGATCTCTATGATTTTTTCAGACAACAATATATGCTATATACGTAAGCATTTTGTGAAATTTGAAGCTTCTAACTGTTAAAACGGGGCAGAAATTGCGCAAAGTTTCTTGTCTGAACAATCGGTTGTATGAGATATATACTATGTGTACCACCGATCTCAATGATTTTTTCAGACATCAATATATGCTATACACGTAAGCAGTTGGTGAAATTTGAAGCTTCTAGCTGTTAAAATGGGGCCGAAATCGTAAAAAAAATATATATATAGTATATATATATACTATATATACCATCATATATATATTATATATATCACCGATCTCTATGATTTTTTGACACAACAATACATACTATATACGTAAGCAATCGGTGAAATTTGAAGCTTATAACTGTTAAAATGGGGTAGAAATTGGGCAAAGTTTCTTATCCGAACAATCGGTTGTATGGGATATATACTATATATACCACCGGTATCTATGATTTTCTCAGACAACAATATATGCTATACACGTAAGCATTTGGTGAAATTTGAACATATCTAAACGATTTTTAAGATAAATATAAAATAAAAAATAGGTAGGTAATCTGTGTGAGGATGCAAAGCTTCACGTTTTTTGTGGTCTGCATGTAAAAACTATGGCTACGAATCACGTATTTCAAAAATATATGACGTAAACGTAACTATTTGAAGAAAATTTGATGAATCTTGAAGCTTCTAGCCGTAAAAAAGGGGTCAATATGACAGTTTATATGAAGTATATAATATATATACCACCGATCTCTATGATTTTTTCAGACAACAATATATGCTATATACGAAAGCATTTTGTGAAATTTGAAGCTTCTAACTGTTAAAACGGGGCAGAAATTGCGCAAAGTTTCTTATCTGAACAATCAGTTGTATGAGATATATACTATGTATATCACCGATCTCAATGATTTTTTCAGACATCAATATATGCTATACACGTAAGCAGTTGGTGAAATTTGAAGCTCCTAGCTGTTAAAATGGGGTAGAAATTGCGAAAAGTTTCTTATCTGAACAATCGGTTGTATGAGATATATACTATATATACAACCGATCTCTATGATTTTTTCAGACAACAATATATGCTATATACGTAAGCAATCGGTGAAATTTGAAGCTTATAGCTGTTAAAATGGGGTAGAAATTGCGAAAAGTTTCTTATCTGAACAATCGGTTGTATGAGATATATATTATATATAGAACCGATCTCTATGATTTTTTCAGACAACAATATATGCTATATACCTAAGCAATCAGTGAAATTTGAAGCTTATAGCTGTTAAAATGGGGTAGAAATTGCGCAAAGTTTCTTATCTGAACAATCGGTTGTATGAGATATATACTATATATAGAACCGATCTCTATGATTTTTTCAGACAACAATATATGCTATATACCTAAGCAATCAGTGAAATTTGAAGCTTATAGCTGTTAAAATGGGGTAGAAATTGCGAAAAGTTTCTTATCTGAACAATCGGTTGTATGATATATATACTATATATACAACCGATCTCTATGATTTTTTCAGACAACAATATATGCTATATACGTAAGCAATCGGTGAAATTTGAAGCTTCTAGCTGTTAAAATGGGGCTAAAATTTGCGAAAATATATATATATATACTATATATATATACTATATATACCACCATATATATACTATATATACCACCATATATATACTATATATACGACCGATCTCATAAATTTTTTCAGGCAACAATATGTTCAATATACGAAAGTATATGGTGAAGTTTGAAGCTTCAATCTGTTAAATTGGGTAAGATATTACAAAAATCCTCTTTTTCTGAAAAATTGGTTGCATGGAGGATATATGCTATAGTGGTCCGATCCGGTCGGTTCCGACAAATGTCTAATCGGACACCCAAATACACCTGCTCACCAAATTTTATCAAGATATCTCAAAAATTGAGGGACTAGTTTGCATACAAACAGACAGACGGACAGACGGACATGGCTAAAACAACTCAGCTCTTCAACCTGATTATTTCGGTATACTTAATGGTGGGTCTATCTATTTTCCTTTAAGGACTTACAATTTTCGGTTTCGTGACGAAATTAATATACCATTTCATTTTCATGAAAGGTATAAAAACAGGTAGGTACTTTGTGTGAGGATGCAAAGTTTCAGGTTTTTTGTGGTCTGCGTGTAAAAACTATGACTACGAATCATGTATTTCAAAAATATATGACGAAAACGTAACTATTTGATGAAATTTGATGAATTTTGAAGATTCAAGCCGTAAAAAAGGGGTCAAAATGACAGTTTATATGAAGTATATAATATATATACGACCGATCTCTATGATTTTTTCAGACAACAATATATGCTATATACGTAAGCATTTTGTGAAATTTGAAGCTTCTAACTGTTAAAACGGGGCAGAAATTGCGCAAAGTTTCTTATCTGAACAATCGGTTGTATGAGATATATACTATGTGTACCACCGATCTCAATGATTTTTTCAGACATCAATATATGCTATACACGTAAGCAGTTGGTGAAATTTGAAGCTTCTAGCTGTTAAAATGGGGTAGAAATTACGAAAAGTTTCTTATCTGAACAATCGGTTTTATGAGATATATACTATATATAGAACCGATCTCTATGATTTTTTCAGACAACAATATATGCTAAATACGTAAGCAATCAGTGAAATTTGAAGCTTATAGCTGTTAAAATGGGGTAGAAATTGCGAAAAGTTTCTTATCTGAACAATCGGTTGTATGAGATATATACTATATATAGAACCGATCTCTATGATTTTTTCAGACAACAATATATTCTATATACCTAAGCAATCAGTGAAATTTGAAGCTTATAGCTGTTAAAATGGGGTAGAAATTGCGAAAAGTTTCTTATCTGAACAATCGGTTGTATGAGATATATACTATATATACAACCGATCTCTATGATTTTTTCAGACAACAATATATGCTATATACGTAAGCAATCGGTGAAATTTGAAGCTTATAGCTGTTAAAATGGGGTAGAAATTGCGAAAAGTTTCTTATCTGAACAATCGGTTGTATGAGATATATACTATATATACAACCGATCTCTATGATTTTTTCAGACAACAATATATGCTATATAAGTAAATATTCGGTGAAATTTGAAGCTTCTAGCTGTTAAAATGGGGCTAAAATTTGCGAAAATATATATATATATACTATATATATATACTATATATATATACTATATATACCACCATATATATACTATATATACGACCGATCTCATAAACTTTTTCAGGCAACAATATGTTCAATATACGAAAGTATATGGTGAAGTTTGAAGCTTCAATCTGTTAAATTGGGTAAGATATTACAAAAATCCTCTTTTTCTGAAAAATCGGTTGTATGGAGGATATATGCTATAGTGGTCCGATCCGGTCGGTTCCGACAAATGTCTAATCGGACACCCAAATACACCCGCTCACCAAATTTTATCAAGATATCTCAAAAATTGAGGGACTAGTTTGCATACAAACAGACAGACGGACAGACGGACATGGCTAAAACAACTCAGCTCTTCAACCTGATTATTTCGGTATACTTAATGGTGGGTCTATCTATTTTCCTTTAAGGACTTACAATTTTCGGTTTCGTGACGAAATTAATATACCATTTCATTTTCATGAAAGGTATAAAAACAGGTAGGTACTTTGTGTGAGGATGCAAAGTTTCAGGTTTTTTGTGGTCTGCGTGTAAAAACTATGACTACGAATCACGTATTTCAAAAATATATGACGAAAACGTAACTATTTGATGAAATTTGATGAATTTTGAAGATTCAAGCCGTAAAAAAGGGGTCAAAATGACAGTTTATATGAAGTATATAATATATATACGACCGATCTCTATGATTTTTTCAGACAACAATATATGCTATATACGTAAGCATTTTGTGAAATTTGAAGCTTCTAACTGTTAAAACGGGGCAGAAATTGCGCAAAGTTTCTTATCTGAACAATCGGTTGTATGAGATATATACTATGTGTACCACCGATCTCAATGATTTTTTCAGACATCAATATATGCTATACACGTAAGCAGTTGGTGAAATTTGAAGCTTCTAGCTGTTAAAATGGGGTAGAAATTACGAAAAGTTTCTTATCTGAACAATCGGTTTTATGAGATATATACTATATATAGAACCGATCTCTATGATTTTTTCAGACAACAATATATGCTAAATACGTAAGCAATCAGTGAAATTTGAAGCTTATAGCTGTTAAAATGGGGTAGAAATTGCGAAAAGTTTCTTATCTGAACAATCGGTTGTATGAGATATATACTATATATACAACCGATCTCTATGATTTTTTCAGACAACAATATATGCTATATAAGTAAATATTCGGTGAAATTTGAAGCTTCTAGCTGTTAAAATGGGGCTAAAATTTGCGAAAATATATATATATATACTATATATATATACTATATATACCACCATATATATACTATATATACCACCGATCTTTATGATTTTTTCAGACAACAATATATGCTATATACGTAAGCATTCGCTGAAATTTGAAGCCTCTAGCTCTTAAAATAGGGCAGTAATTACGAAAAGTTCCTTATCTGAACAATCGGTTGTGGGGGATATATATTATATATACGACCGATCTCATAATTTTTTTCAGGCAACAATATGTTCAATATACGAAAGTATATGGTGAAGTTTGAAGCTTCAATCTGTTAAATTGGGTAAGATATTACAAAAATCCTCTTTTTCTGAAAAATCGGTTGTATGGAGGATATATGCTATAGTGGTCCGATCCGGTCGGTTCCGACAAATGTCTAATCGGACACCCAAATACACCTGCTCACCAAATTTTATCAAGATATCTCAAAAATTGAGGGACTAGTTTGCATACAAACAGACAGACGGACAGACGGACAGACGGACATGGCTAAAACAACTCAGCTCTTCAACCTGATTATTTCGGTATACTTAATGGTGGGTCTATCTATTTTCCTTTAAGGACTTACAATTTTCGGTTTCGTGACGAAATTAATATACCATTTCATTTTCATGAAAGGTATAAAAACAGAAAACACATAAACAAACAAATTCAGTAAAAGTAAAATGAAACACCATGACACACTTATATCAATGACAATAGGATGACCGTATGTAATTAGGCGCCAAATTATATACGTTCCTCCCTTAAAAGCATATAAAATGTGTGCACATGAGCAAAAGAAAACAAAAAAGTCAGCAAAAAATCACATGTGAGAAGCCAGTCTAAACGGATATAAAAATAAGTAAACAAACTCTTCACCCTCAATATCAAGTTAGCGCAATGCAATAAATTACAATAGAAAACTAAAAAGCAATTAAAATTTTGTGAACTCTATGTGTGTCATTAAGTCACTTTAAGGGTCATATAAAATTGTTTTCAATTATACACGACCTTTCCTAAGGTGGATGGTGTGGCATTACCACAATACGCCTTACATACAAGCTATTTGTACTTGTGTAAATGCCAGAATGAGTCTAGCTTATAATACTGTAACGAATTTACTTGCAAATCCCCTTATTTGCAATCCTCGGCTAACGTTCGTATCGCTAAAATGTTGAATAAATAACTCCAATATGTAATAATGCAAAATGGCCTTTATTAAAGTACTTCACAATAACACTCAAACTGTGCAACGAATAGCTTGCTTAATAACCAAACTGATTGATAGCTCAAATGAAACTCTACTATCAAAAATAATACTGCCATTGCTCGCTAGATAGCGCCTGAATCGAAACTGCTTGACAATTCAAATCAAACTGAATTACTTCTTACTCGCCTGCACTGCTTTTATAGTTTACGCTGCATACTTCTAGGCTCTTCGATTTCCAGAAGTTACTAGTTGTTTCGGCTACAAAATCGCCAGCCACAACTACGTGCACAAATTAGTGCTCTCTCTTGTGACAACTCAGATAAGATATATGCATGTATTTGTGCATTGCCGCTCAGATGTTCGTATACGTACATATGTGTAGACGCAATTATTTATTCGTTTATGTAGATACATAATGATGAATTATTGATGTGCATTCACGTCACTGGTTAGCATCGCTTAGAGACGATAGCATCGCTCAGTGCTGCTAACATTCGTTACACTGCCCTCCACCTAAGTCTGATCGTCCCGATCAGACAAATCTCTCGATCTAAACGCCGCTAGCATCTCCAAATGAACCACCTTTCTATTTCGTGGTTTCCCAATGGTTTGTATGCGGTAGATGGAATTACTGATCTTCTTCACAACCTTGTACGGGCCTTCCCAAATGCACCGAATTTTGGCTGGAACACCTTTCCGCCGGAGAGGGTTGTTTAACAGTACCAAATCTCCCTCCAAGAACCCTTCCGAATTATTGTTCTCATTGTACCTGCGTTTGATCTTACTACTCATTATCCTTAGTCGTTTCCTCACACTCTGTTGTTTGACCAATGAACTACTTCGCAGAGCTTGCGCTTGACGGATTGGCTTGACAGTATCGTTCCGCCGTTTCCCAACAGAAGTGCGCGATGGCTTGAAACCACCCTTGCATGCTTCCTGCAAAATTCTTGCAGTCGTTTTAGTGCGTCCATTAGGGTTTGTCAATGCCGGTGTTTTTGTCGCAGGTACTTTTGATTTCGCTTTGTTTGGCCCATTCGTTTCATCAACCTTTACCTTTGACTTTCGTGGCCTTTGTCGACTTTTCTCCACCAGTACGCGATTACTGCTGAAACCTTTTTCCAAACTGAAGTTAATTGGCACATCCTGGTTGTTATAAAGCATCACCCTTTTCTGCATATCGATCTTGATGTCATGGTCAACCAAGAAGTCCACTCCCAATATGACTTCATCAACGATCTTCGCCACAACGAATTTGTGTAAAACCATGACCTTCCCAATCAGTACTTCACATATCACTTCTCCCTGGACTTGGTTATACTCGCCTGTGACCGTACGCAACCTTGCTCCAGGTAACGGTTTAACTCTCCTGTTGACTAATTCAGATCGAATCAAGGAATGAGATGCCCCCGTATCTACAGTCAGTACACGCTCTTTACCATCCACATTCCCTCTGACGGTAAGACTGCTTGATTTCCTTCCAATTTGCGACACAGATATCACAGGACATTCAATAGCCGGGGCAAGTTTTCGTTCTTTACATTCGACACGCTCTTGCTCATTTCCGCCAGCTTTGCGTTTACGGCCACCCACATTGTTGGAACTATTAGCACCAAGATCGCAATGACGTGCAATGTGACCTGGGTTGCCGCACTTGAAACATTTAATAACTCCGGCATTCTTCTGTTGAGATCCCTTCAGTGCTTCCAAAATTGGGTCTACCCACTCTGGCCTTTCTACTTCCACACGGCGTGCTTTGAAAACTGGCTTACACAGAAGCGACGCTGTTTCCTGAATCAGAGCTTGTGACACCGTTTCTGCGAATGTTGGCTTTGGGTTTGCGTATGTAGCTCGCTTCGTTTCCACGTCCCGTATGCCATTTATGAAACTCTGGATTTTTACCCTTTCCGTGTATTCCACGGGTGCGTCCGCATTTGCAAGATGAGCCAATCTTTCAATATCTGAAGCAAACTCCTGCAATGTCTCATTTGCTTTTTGGTAGCGGTTTTGCAACTCAATTTGGAATATCTGTTTCCTATGCTCGCTTCCATAACGTCGTTCTACAGCAGCCATCAATGCTTCATAATTGTTCCGCTCTCCTTCGGGAATCGTCTGTAGAATTTCCGCTGCTGGCCCCTTCAATGCCACGAATAGTGCAGCAACTTTATCTTCCGCATTCCAGTTGTTCACTGCTGCGGTCTTCTCAAACTGTAGCTTGAAGACCTGGAAAGGAACAGAACCGTCAAAGGATGGTGTTTTTACCTTTGGATTACTCGCTGAAACTGCTGGGCGATTCATTTGCAACTCCTGTATACGACCTCTCAAAGCTTCTATCTCGGCATCAATTTTGTCCTCGAGCTGCACAATTTTTGTATCCTGTGCTTCCAGCTTTGATGTTACCCTTATCTCCTGTGCCTCCAGCTGCGAGGATATGCGGGCCTCCCGTGCTTTCAACTGCTCAGCGAACTGAGATGTCATATATGTCTTTTGCTCTTCCAGTTGAGTTTCCATCTTGGATGTAATCTGTGTCGACATTTCTGACATACGGGTTTCTTGTGCTTCAATCTTCGATGTAATCTGTGTCGACATTTCTGACATACGCGTTTCTTGTGCTTCAATCTTGGATGTTATGCGTGTCTCCTGCGATTCTAGTTGTGATGCCATATATGTCTTCTGTTCTGCCAGTTGAGATGACACTGTCGATGTTTGAGCAGATATTGCAGCTAAAATCATGTTCAAGTCTGTACTGGTAACCGTCTGCGATGTTTCGTTCTTCTCTTCAATTTTTGTTGTCTCCTCGCCATCAAGATGAAAGACATGCTCTTCCACATCAATTCCTTCTGCTTCCATTGCTTCTCGTAGCCGTGCCTGAAGTTCGAGATTAACGCCGCTTGTATTCAATCCACGGCTCTCCAACTCCTTCTTCAGTTGCGGGATCTTCAATTCACTTAACTTTGCCATGTCCTTGTTGTCCTCTAGAATTTATTCAACAATTCCTCTTCTGACACCAATTGTAACGAATTTACTTGCAAATCCCCTTATTTGCAATCCTCGGCTAACGTTCGTATCGCTAAAATGTTGAATAAATAACTCCAATATGTAATAATGCAAAATGGCCTTTATTAAAGTACTTCACAATAACACTCAAACTGTGCAACGAATAGCTTGCTTAATAACCAAACTGCTTGATAGCTCAAATGAAACTCTACTATCAAAAATAATACTGCCATTGCTCGCTAGATAGCGCCTGAATCGAAACTGCTTGACAATTCAAATCAAACTGAATTACTTCTTACTCGCCTGCACTGCTTTTATAGTTTACGCTGCGTACTTCTAGGCTCTTCGATTTCCAGAAGTTACTAGTTGTTTCGGCTACAAAATCGCCAGCCACAACTACGTGCACAAATTATTGCTCTCTCTTGTGACAACTCAGATAAGATATATGCATGTATTTGTGCATTGCCGCTCAGATGTTCGTATACGTACATATGTGTAGACGCAATTATTTATTCGTTTATGTAGATACATAATGATGAATTATTGATGTGCATTCACGTCACTGGTTAGCATCGCTTAGAGACGATAGCATCGCTCAGTGCTGCTAACATTCGTTACAATACATTTTATGTACAACCAGATGAATTTCACTTTCGACCACACGCAAATAACTCATAGCGGCATAGATAAGTTATATTGAACTCAGCGGGGAGTCGTATCCGTTTACAGTTGTTTAACCCGTATGCGTCACACTGACCAGCTCACGTATCGATTAGCATGACTGATCGACAACGTCGGTTTGTTAATATGTTTGCCAAAATATTACTACATTGTTCTATAATTAGGTAATAGAATATTTGCTGACTTGGTATATAGAAATTAGAATGTAGTTACATTTAGAGTGTAAGTATCGTATGTAAAAATTGTAATAGTATTGTAAGACAATTTTACTATAAACGAGAAAGAATTTCATAATAAAAATCAATCAGATTTCTGCCCTGAACACAAGGGCCTCCCGAATCATTTTCGTTTTTATTTGGTTAAATATTATACTCGCAGCACCATTGGGCTGTTTGTCCCCCTCCAGCACATTCGTCGTGACGTCATCGTCCTCCCCCTGCTCTTTTGGTTTAGAGTATTCGAGGCCCTCTTCAGCCTCTCGTAACTGTTGTGCCGGGTATTCCTCTGTGCGAGTCAATGCACCATTTGGCGGTGGGTCCTCTTCTAACACCTTCGTGGTGACGTCGGCTACCTACACCTGTCTTTTTTCTGTTAGGCTTTAGAGGTCCTTTTCAATTTCGCCCACCTCTAGCGTGTTAGGATTTTTTCCTCGGTACTTCCTTTCCTGAGTGGCATGTAAATTGTGCCTGTGCCAAAGGACATTTTGCCAAGCTGCGCGTACAAAATATCCTCCGCCTGCTTGGTTATTTGGAAGATGTAGAACTGACCTTCCTCGGTAGGCCGAGATACAGTAAGTACTACGACCTTAAAATTTTCTGAAAAGCCGTGTGACACCATTTTTCTAACATGACGTACCACATAATTACCCCTTCTTTGATATCGACAACTGCCGCACGAACAAAAGGTCCGAACAATTTCTCTAAAAAGCCCATAGGGCTACATAAATAACATTTGTCAGCTTCGCCTTTCTCGTATATTGTGAAATATTTGGACATGAGCAAGAACAATTTTTTATTTTATGTTATTCGCGCTTGTTTTTATTTGTTTGCGATTGTCAGATGTTCCGCTGCATACTGCCAAATAGTTTAAACGCTTTTACTCTTTATTTTCCAAAAAACTGCACTAAAAAGTTCCAAAAAAATAAGTAGATACATGGGCTAAGTAATGGGTTTGACAGTCGCAGTGAATACGTAGTGACTACGTAAGAGAAAGAACCTGAATACGTAAGAGGTTATAAAATATGACATACATAATACGGGCCTTAATTTCTTTCTCGTAAGCCTCATAATTTTATAATGGGCTTACCGTATTTTCTTGTAAAAATTCGTAAGTATGGGTTTTTTTACCAAAAAACTAGTTCGAATGGACAATAACCATGAACTGTAGATGGTGTTTTATTGTAACAATATGCAAAATATTTAAGATACTTATCCCAATCATCTTTGTTAATGGGTATGTACGAACGCACATATTCATTGAGAGATCTATGACGACGTTCAATAGTACCTAAAGGGCTAATTAATGGTGACTTATAACCATAAAGCCATAAGATAAAACAGCTGATCGAACCTCCCTTATGGAAATCAATGTAATCGATTAATGGTGCCATACCATTACGCTAACGCCATAACCATACCATAGCCAACCAACTGGTTTTTGGTTTCTCGCCATATTCTTTACCTAAAAATATTAGAGTTGGTGAATTTAATAACTTTTTGTAGATTTTATTCATTGTTTTGGATACGCTATGACTAAGAGACTTATTTTTTGTGGAATATGTTTTTAATTTTTTGTTTTTTATTAATTTTTATGAAATTTTCACGATGTTTAGGTTAAGGCACCATTTATCGATCACATTAGAGATGCTTATGGATATGGGTATGGTTACGAATATGGCGTTAGGGTTAAGGAAGTTTAATTTGGCTTTAAAGTTTAGTGGTGATACGGCGTAGATGCTTTGTGCTTAATATTGAGAAGCTTGCATAGTTCCTCAAATACGCTATTTTTATATTCAGATCCCATAAAAAAAAAAAAATAAATGTAAAGCGCGATAACCTCCGAAGAGATCTAAGGCCGAGCTTCTCTTCCAATTTGCGTCGTGCTCCTATTGATTTTCCCTACAAATCGGCCGGACGGGACCTACATGTTTTATGCCGACTCCGAACGGCATCTGCAAGGCAGATGAGTTTTCACTGAGAGCTTTTCATGGCAGAAATACACCCGGAGCGCTTGCCAAACACTGCCGAGGGGCGACCCCGCTTAGAAAAATTTTCTTCTAATTGAAAAACCTTATTTCTAAAATTTTGATGTTGCTTTGCCCGAGGTGTGAACCCAGGGCAAACGGTGTGGTAGGCGGAGTACGCTACCATCACACCACGGTGGTCCGTTACTATTGCTTTCATACTTCCATAAATCAAGATGAAATTTTCGAATATGGCTCTGACTACTGTTTTTGCATGTTTGCTCTGTATGGGAATTGCAATTAGGTATTTAGTCAAATCACATGTTAGAGTAACAGCGTATTCAATTCCATTTAACGATCTCGGTAATGGTCCAATTTTATCTATTTGTATTATTTCGAACGCCTTTGGTGGTGTTTCAGTCAAAACAATTGGCTCTTTTAAATTTTTATTAATTTTATTTTTATTACAATTTACGCATTCCTTTATATATTTTCTTATATCATTTTTCATGTTTTTCCAGTAATATTTTTGTCTAATTTTTTTAGTTGTACGATTGATTCCTGGGTGGCCACCATTAACAGGATCATCGTGATATTTTTGAAGAATCCTTTTAATTTTATCATTTTCTGTCACATGCACAACCTCCGCAGTTAATGCAATAGTTAAATTTCTGAGAACTTTGGTACCAATTTCTTTAAAAGTGTTTACTCGAGTATACTTAAACAATTTTTCTCCTAAGGACAACTGCATTTTATTTATTTTTAAATTTGCCGGCTTCCTTCATATACCTGATAAAGAATTAATCTTCGCCTCAACAATTTGATTGTCTATATTTATTTCACAACAAATTTTCTTTCCTTTTTTGAAATATAATTTCGGAGGATTGAAAACGAGCTGGACTAGTCTTTTATTCATATATTATAGGGTCCTCTTTGTGACTTTTCTTTTCTTCATTTTTATTACTGTTATTAATGGAATTTTTTCAGTTTCCGATCTTGTCGTAGCTTTCATTAATTTACATGCCTGTAGTGACATTTCTTTTAAATCTTGGATATCTATTAGTGACAGGGTGTCTGCCACGTAATTTTCTTTTCCAGCTATGTACTCCACCCCAAAGTCATACTCTTCCAAATCTATCTGATTCCAGTTAATTTAGATGAAGGGTTTTAATTGAAAATAAATATGTTAAGGGTCGATGATCTGTTTTCACTGTGAATTTTCTGCCATAAACATATGGTCTAAAATATATAATGGCCCAATGAATGGCCGCCAATTCTTTTTCGATCGTGGCTTTATTTATTTCGCCTTTTGTAAATGATCTTGAGGCATATGCAATTGGTAATTGTTTTCCTTCATACCCTTGGCTTAGCACAGCTCCGCAAGCATAACCACTTGCGTCAGTTATAATACAGAACTCTCTATCAAAATCAGGATATTGTAGGATATTTGGACTAATTAATTCATATTTTAGGTAGTTAAATGATTTTTCGCAGCCGTCTGTCCAATTGAAGATGACATTTTTATACTAAGTTGAGCAGAGCTCACAGAATATATTAACTTTGATTGGATAACGGTTGGTTGTACAGGTATGAAGGAATCGAGATAGATATAGACTTCCATATATCAAAATCATCAGGATCGAAAAAAAATTTGGTTGAGCCATGTCCGTCCGTCCGTCCGTCCGTCCGTTAACACGATAACTTGACTAAATTTTGAGGTATCTTGATGAAATTTGGTATGTGGGTTCCTGAGCACTCATCTCAGATCGCTATTCAAAATGAACAATATCGGACTATAACCACGCCCTTTTTTTCGAATTCGAAAATTTCGAAAAACAGAAAAAGTGCGATAATTCATTGCCAAAGACGAATAAAGCGATGAAACTTAGTAGGTGAGTTGAAATTGTGACCCAGAATAGAAAATTAGTAAAATTTTGGACAAGGGACGTAGCACCGCCGACTTTTAAAATAAGGTAATTTAAAATTTTGCAATTTATAATTTGGCAGTCGTTGAAGATATCATGATGAAATTTGGCAGCAACGTTACTCCTATTACTATATGTATGCATAATAAAAATTAGGATAATCGGAGAACGACCACGCCCACTTTAAAAAAATTTTTTTTTTAAGTCAAATTTTAACAAAAAATTTAATATCTTTACAGTATATAAGCAAATTATGTCAACATTCAACTCAAGTAATGATATGGTGCAACAAAATGGAAAAATAAAAGAAAATTTCAAAATGGGCGTGGCTCCGCCCTTTTTCATTTAATTTGTCTAGGATACTTTTAATGCCATAATTCGAACAAAAATTTACCAATCCTTGTGAAATTTGGTAGGGACTTAAATTCTGGGACAATAACTTATTTCTGTGAAAAAGGGCGATATCGGTGGAAGCCACGCCCAGTTTTTATACACAGTCGACCGTCTGTCCTTCCGCTCGGCCGTTAATACGATAACTTGAGCAAAAATCTATATATCTTTATTAAACTCGGCTCACGTACTTATCTAAACTCACTTTGTATTGGTATAAAAAATGGCCGAAATCGGACTATGACCACGCCCACTTTTTCGATATCGAAAATTACGAAAAACGAAAAAAATGCCATAATTCTATACCAAATACGAAAAAAGAGATGAAACATGGTATTTGGGTTAGCTTATTGACGCAAAATATAAAAAAATATAACTTTAGAAAAAAACTTTGTAAGATTGGTGTGACACCTACCATATTAAGTAGAATGAAATGAAAAAGTCCTGCAGGGCGAAATAAAAAACCCTTGAAATCTTGGCAGGAATGCTCTTCGTGGTAATATATATATAAATAAATTAGCGGTATCCAACAGATGATGTTCTAGGTCCCCCTGGTCCACATTTTGGTCGATATCTGGAAAACGCCTTCACATATACAACTACCACCACTCCCTTTTAAAAGCCTCATTAATACCTTTAATTTGATACCCATATCGTACAAACACATTCTACAGTCACCCTAGGTCCACCTTTATGGCGATATCTCGAAAAGGCGTCCACCTATAGAACTAAGGCCCACTCCCTTTTAAAATACTCATTAGCAGCTTTCATTTGATACCCATATTGTACAAACGCATTCTAGAGTCACCCCTTGTCCACCTTTATGCCAATATATCGAAAAGGCTACCACATATACAACTACCACCACTCCCTTTTAAAACCCTCATTAATATCTTTAATTTTATACCCACATCGTACAAACAAATTCTAGAGTCACCCCTGGTCCACCTTTATGGCGATATCTCGAAAAGGCGTCCACCTATAGAACTAAGCCCAACGCCATTTTAAAATACTCATTAACACCTTTCATTTGATAGCCATATTATACAAACACATTCTAGAGTCACCCCTGGTCCACCTTTATGGCGATATCTGGAAAAGGCGTCCACCTGTAGAACTAAGCCCCACGCCCTTTTAAAATGTTCATTAACCCCTTTCATTTGATACCCATATCGTACAAACAAATTCTAGGGTCACCCTGGTCCACCTTTATGGCGATATCTCGAAGCGGCGTCCACCTATGGAACTAAGGATCACTCCCTTTTAAAACCCTCATTAATATCTTTAATTTGATACCCACATCGTACAAACACATTCTAGAGTCAGCCCTGGTCCACCTTTATGGCGATATCTCGAAAAGGCGTTCACCTACAGAACTAAGCCCAACGGCATTTTAAAATACTCATTAACACCTTTCGTTTGATAACCATATTATACAAACACATTCTAGAGTCAACCCTGATCCACCTTTATGGCGATATCCCTAAATGGAGTCCACCTATAGAAATATGGCCCACTCCCTCTTAAAATACTCTTTAACACCTTTCATTTGATACACATGTCATACAAACACTTTCCAGGGTTACCCACGGTTCATTTTCCTACATGGTTATTTTCCCTTATGTTGCCACCATAGCTCTCAACTGAGTATGTAATGTTCGGTTACACCCGAACTTAACCTTCCTTACTTGTTCTTACTAAGCCTTGTTAGTATTCTAGCGTGTTCGGCGAAATTTGGTATGAATCTTCTATAATAATTACAAAACGCGACAAATCTTTTTGCTTCATCAGCAGTTTTGGGAGTTGGGTAATTTTGAACAATTTTAAATTTATTTAGGTCTGGTAAAATTCTAGTACTTGTGCATTTATGTGGATTTGTTTAATACGCGGTTTGATTTAATGTAGTTCATATATCTTTATTTAAAGATTTATGTATATATAACCTATAACATATTACACACGTATTTGATTAAAGTATAGCTTTATGAGCTGCGTTCTGGTTGGTTCCAAAGTCTCAACTATTCGTTCGTTCGTTTGCTGTCTTCTCATAACGTGGTCATCGTCAGTCGCTCTTTCGCTCTTTCGTCCTCTCATTTCTCCAATTATCTTGTCCGTCTCTTGTCGTTACAGAGTTGCATTCTTTTACGTTGCTGTCACTGTGTTAAAGCTGCGTCCACTTCTTGTTCTACGTCCGTCTGTCACTCCCACATTCGGCCCTCCTGACTTAGGATCCGAGCCGAATCCTGGACGCCAAGGTTTGAGATATTCTGCCACTGTGGAGGTAGAATTAGGTCTCTCCACTTCGTCTAGCTTTTCCACTCTGTAACGGCCGTGTGGCAACTTTTCAACGATTTTATACGTTCCAAAGTATTTCTGTTTCAATTTTAAATTCGTACCAAATTGAGTGCGCTTTACAGCCGCTACGTTGTTCTTGTTGTAGCAATGCTCGCCCCACCTAATAGCCGCGACCGATCACAAATTGTCATCAATATCCTCTAACGGGAGTCCAAGGAAACTTGCCGTTTCAACAGGGGTGGACCATAAGGAAAGGGGTGTTAGAGGCGTTGGTTCCACATTAAAATTAAAGAGATGGTTAGTGTCATGTGGGGACACATTGCAAGCAGGGCATACATTTTGTATGTCGGGATTGATTCTGGATAGGTAAGAGTTTAACCTGTTACAGTATCCAGAACGAAGTTGAGCAAGAGTGACACGCGTTTCCCTGGGGAGTATGCGTTCCTCTTCTGCGAGTTCTGGATATTTTTCTTCAAGTACTGGATTCACCGGGCAATTCCCGACATAAAGGTCCGACGCCTGTCTATGGAGTTCACCAAGGACCTGCTTGTGTTTTCCGCTTCATACGGCTGGGTTCTGAGGTGCCGTATTTCCTCAAAATGCTTACGGAGATGACTCCTTAGGCCTCTAGGCGGTGCTGGTTCGTCAATCAGATGTCTGTTGGGACGATTTCTGGGTATTCAACAGAAACTGTTTGGTCAGCATCTCATTTCTCTCCCTGATGGGGAGTATTCTCGCCTCATTATGCAGATGGTGTTCTGGGGACATAAGAAGATAGCCCGTGGCGATTCTGAGAGCAGTATTTTGGCAGGCCTTTAGTTTCTTCCAGTGGGTATTTTTAGGCTTGGCGTCCATATGGGTGACGCGTAGCACGTAATCGGCTGGCTAATTGCTTTGTATGTGGTCAGGAGCGTTTCTTTATCTTTTCCCCAGGTACTGCCAACAAGGGATTTGGGGATTTTATTACGGCTCTGAATTCTTGGAACAATTGCGGTTGCGTGTGCACCAAAATGTAGATCCTGATCAAACGTCACACCCAAGATTTTGGGGTGTAGGACAGTCGGTAGCGTAGTGCCATCGACGTGGATGTTCAATATGATCGACATTTGGGGCGTCCATGTTGTAAATAAGGTCGCGGAAGATTTAGTCGGTGACAATGCCAGGTTTCGCGAGGCGAAAAAACTGGAGAGATCAGGGAGATAGCCGTTTATTTTATTGCATAGCTCATCGATCTTTGGGCCTGGGCCTGTGGCCATTATTGTGCAGTCATCGGCGTAGGAAACTATTGTGACTCCTTCCGGTGGTGAAGGTAGCTTAGATATGTGGAAATTAAACAAAAGTGGGGATAGGACACCACCCTGTGGCACCCCTTGTTTAATTCTCCTTTGTTTTGATGTTTCGTTTCTGAATTGCACCGATGCCTGCCGACCACCCAGATAATTTGCGGTCCACCTTTTAAGACATGGGGGAAGGGTAGACCCTTCCAGGTCTTGCAGTAACGAGCCATGGTTGACCGTATCAAAAGCTTTTGATAGGTCTAACGCTACGAGTACTGTTCTATGGTGGGGATATTGATTCAAACCGCAATTTATCTGGGTGCTAATGACATTTAGCGCGGAGGTAGTGCTATGGAGTTTTCTGAAGCCATGCTGATGAGGGGCTAGCTGCAAATGTGCTTGGAAATAAGGGAGCAAAATGGCTTCAAGCGTCTTTGCCACTGGCGATAGGAGAGATATCGGACGATATGACTCACCTACGTTAGCTGCTTTCCCAGGCTTTAGTAGCGGTACCACCTTGGCCATTTTCCATTTCTCGGGTATGACAAAGGTGGAAAGAGACAGGTTGAAGACATGCGCTAAATATTTGAAACCCTCTTTCCCTAGGTTTTTAAGCATCGGCATGGCTATGCCGTCTGGGCCCACTGCTTTGGATGGTTTAGCGCGACCAATGGCGTCCTCAACCTCTCTAGCGGTGATGGTAATTGGTGACGCGCTGAGTTTGTGTTTATGTGCGTGTCTATTGGCTCTCCGTCTATCTTTGTCGACCGTAGGGTGCATTATATATTGTCGGCAGAAAGCGCTCGCGCATTTTTTCGCATCCGACAGCACCTTATCGCCAAAGGCGATGGAAACTTTGTCTTTGTGCTTAGTCGGATTCGATAGGGACTTTACGGTGGACCAAAGTTTACCTACACCGGTAGAGAGGTTACAACCTCTTAGGTGCTCTTCCCATTTCGCCCGCTTGTGTTCGTCCACAAGCAATCTGATGCGTTGGTTTATATCCCTTATTTGGGGGTCGCCTGGATCAAGCTGTCTTATAAGGTCGCGTTCCCTCGCTAAGCTCGCGGCCTCCGCCGGGAAGTGGGCCGGATTTCGGGAATTCTCCCGGCGGGAATGAAATGTGCCGAAGCGGATTCAATGACCTTACGGAAGGCACGCTCCCCTTGGCGGGCATCAGTCGGGATAGGGAGGGCAGCAAAGCTGCTGTCTGTTGCAGATTTATATTCTTCCCACTTTCCTTTTTTAAAGTTTATGAAAGTGCGTTTTTCGGTGACGATGAAGTCGGCGGTACGCTCGAACGAAATAAGTATGGGCAGGTGGTCGGATGCCAATGTTACCATCGGCTGCCAGTTGACGCAGTTTACGAGTTCTGCGCTCACAATTGAGATATCTGGCGAGCTATGACAGCTTCCTACCATACGTGTGGGGGCGTCTCCGTTTATTGTGCAGAACGTCGTTTCGTCTATTTGATCCGCCAACATCTCACCCCTACTGTCCGCCCGCAAGTTTAAATGCCATAGGTCGTGATGGGCATTGAAATCGCCTAAGATAATGCGATTGTTGCCAGTGAGTAAGGCCTCGATATTAGGGCGGTATCCTCTGGGGCAACAGGTGACAGGAGGGATGTAGATGTTGATGAGGCCGCCTCCATTTCCGCTCTCGCGGTCTTTCCTGTGGACATTATAACCAGAGCAGGTCTGCAAAGCAGATCTTGCTGTGAGTTTAGTCTCTTGAATCGCAGCAATGCGGATGTTGTGCCGCTTCATGAAATCGACTATCTCCGTAATCTTCCCAGTTAGTCCATTACAGTTGAACTGCAGAATTCTGAAGTGCATGAGGGGTGACGCCGCCACTCTAGGGGTAAGTGAGGGGTGACTACGACTAGGTTGTGGAAGGCCAGGACGCAATTGCTGTTGTGGCCTTGGGACTGGGCGCCCTTGGGCAAGCATTGGGGTACCCGGATGATTTGGGTTTGCGACCTGGAAACATGGCGCGATGAAACCCGTCGAGGGTTTGCCGTCGCGGAGACCAGAACATCTAGGAAAGTGGCACCACCCAAGGCAGGAGCTGCATTGAGCGGATGTCGCAAACCTATATATTCTGTGCTGGCAGACGGTGCAAACGGAGGCAGGGACTAGGAGTCTGTTTCCCTGACCTGCACGATTGCTGCCAGAAAAGAGGGGGGGAGAAGAAGACGGGGGCAGGGGCTGATGCTCAGCATTGCTACCAGCTCTACTACGAAGGTAGTAGTTATGAGTGGTATCAGCTGTTTGAGTTGTTGGCGCCTTGGGGCGCGAGCAGCAGCGGGTACTTGTTGTGGCTTGCTGAGCAGCAAAGCTGCTGGAAGGTAGTGGGGATACGCTTAGGCATAGACTACGGGACGCCCTTGGGCGTGAGCAGCAAAGAGCCACAAAAGATTTATAAAAGTTACGTGGACGTCGGGTTTTGGGATCAAGCAACCATCCCTTGCACGAGACACACTGAACAGAGTATGACCGTCCTAAAAAGATTCTTTTTTGGCAAATGCAGCAAAACCATTTCTCAGGACCGGGGTCAGGAGACGGACCCGGATTGGGTTCAATACCTTCCCGGAGTAAGAGAATATGTAGCAGTCCTGCTGCAAGGAGCTGCTGGGAGGATGACAATTTGTGGGAGAGACGAAACAAATTAAATGGGGTCTCACTGAAATGACAGTCCTTGGTCGGGAAAAATCCCGAGTCGCTCCGGTACATAGAACCGACTGCCTTGGGAAGCGACAGCCGCTACGTCATTGTTTTCGTTATTTACATTCTCCTTGCGTTTCCCATTGTAACTCCAACGGTTTTCTTTTTGAATTGCTGAAATACCCTGCTTGGCCAATCTTCGAGCTTCATTGCGATCGGCTTCGACCGATTCAATTGCTTCATTCTCCATGATTTCGTCTAACGATGGTGATTCCTCATGACAACCTCATGTCATATCTTGTCAATAGTTTAAACGGAGCTATTTTCGCACTTCTCGGTGCAGAATTGTTTATGAACTGCTGAACTTTCCCAATATGCTTGTACCAATATTCGGCATTATCCTGCGACAGCTTTGCTAACATGGGTTTGACGATTTTGTGTATCCTTTCGACCTGTCCGTTTCCTCTCCGGTACTCCGGTTGTGATGAGCAGATGGTGTATTTGGTTTTTCTTGCAATAATTCTTGAAAGTATGCGATGTAAAGGCGGAACCCCTATCGGTAACGATTCTTCTGGGATTTCCAAACGTAGCTTCCTGTTTCGTCAATTGGTCAATCACTGCTTCAGCACCCGTGTCGTTTGTGGGGTTGAGCCACACATACTTCGAAAATGCATCAACAACAACGAGGATGTAGTTATATTGTTTCCAAGTAGCCGCGAGTGGACCAACGTGGTCTATATGGAAAGTCAACAAAGGTTTATCTGCCTTCTCTATGGGTACCAAAAACCCAACCTGTTTCCCCGATTTGGTATTAACTACTATACAAGCTATACATCTGTTAACAATTTCTGCGACTTTTGCCGCTATGCGGGATATATAAAGGCCCTTTTCAATGCAGTCTTTGGTCTTCTTCACAGAGAAGTGTCCTTGACGATGCGCCATCTCAATTACCTCTCTCTCCATCTGCGTAGGTACCACCATTAGCTGTCGAGCCGAATCTTTGTACAGAACATCATTGTATATATAAAAATCTTCGTAGTTGTTCGCCTCCAAAATCTTACGTACTGCCTTCGTCCAAGGGTCCTTCATTTTTGCCTCTCTAAGTCGATGTCGCACCGATTATTCTATAACCATACATTGCATTCTACTGAGCGCGTCTACATGCCTCATTTGCGTTCCTCGTCGGTGTTCGATCGTACTCTAGGAGGTACATAGCCCATCGGGCCGCTCTCAGCGGATCGTCCTTTTTCTGGAACATCATTGTGAATGCTTGCAGTCAGTGATTAGCTTAAATCTTGACCCCAATACATATACGCGCCATTTTTAAAGCGCTTGGACTATGGCGAGTACCTCCAATTCGTAGGAATAATACTTTTCTTCGGCGGGTGACGTCTGGCGGCTCATGAACTGTACCGGATGTAGTTGCTGGCCTTCGGAGTTCTTTTGGAGAAGAATGGCTCCGTATCCATACATAGAAACATCGGTGTGGATTTCGGTAATTGCCTTGGGATTAAACATCGTGAGAACTGGTGCTTGGATCAGGGCCGTTTTCAACTGTTTAAAATATTCTAAGGCTTTATCGCAGATTTTAAACTCTTCGGTTTCTTCAGCATGTCTGACATCGCTCTCGCAATCAAGGCATAGTTTTTGATAAAACGGCGAAAGTAAGACATTAAGCCTAAAAATCTTTCTAGTGATTTTTTCGTCTGGGGTAACGGAAAATTATCTATAGCTTTGGTCTTATCGGTGCTATGTCTAATCGTACCGTTCTCGATTATATACCCAAGGAATTGTATCCTTTTTTCCAGGAACTGGCATTTTCCCCAATTAACCCTCAAGCCCTTGTCGCTCGCTAGCTTCAATACCTTCCTCAATTCCTCTACAGCTTCTTCCTCAGTCTTAGCCGGGATCACCAGATCATTCATATAGGCAACTACTGTCCCATCCCTAATATAATCATTCAAAATTGCATGAATGTGACGACAAAATACCGCTGGTGAAATACAGATACCAAAAGGTACATACTGAAATTCATACTGGCTACTATGAGTTACGAACGCTGTGTATTTGCGGGAATTTCCATCCACTGGTACATGAAAAACCCCATTCGCCAAATCTAAAGTCGTGTATACATTCGCTTCTCTAAGCCTCTCTAGTGCGTCATCGATTAAGGTCATAGGGAAGTTATCGCGTATAATTTTGGAATTCAACTTACGATAGTCGCAACAAAGTCGTTTTGTGCCATTCTTCTTTGACACGAGCGCCACAGGTGAGGCATAGCCCGAAGAGATTGGGCGTATTATGTATTCATTCAGCCACTGTTCTACCTGTTTGTCTATAATTTTTTCTTCTTCGTATGACACCCTTCGCGGCGGTTGATAGACAGGAACTTCGTCAGTAAGGAAGATGTTCATGTTCACTGGAGGGCTATTATTTTTCTTTGGCTTGTACTCTTCTATCATTCGCCTTACCACGCTAGCCAATCCCTTATTAAGGTGAGCTAAATCATAATCTCTTTCTTCCCCAATAACATTAAAACATGAGTTTGAAAAAATATTTACCATCGGATCGTCGTCCTTTGGTACAACAGCTTTTGCTACATCTTCATTATCGACGTTACTCGACGCCATAGCTCTATCTCTAAATTCAATGTTATCGTCTCGAACCAGCATATCAAAATATTTAAAAATGAAAGTACCATGAATGATTTCATAGCTTATGTCACCTGCTTCTACTTCTATTAGTACCTTTATTTCAAACCTACCCCTAGTCGATATTCTGGATGCACCAATACCAAACAGTTGCCGTCTTTCTGGAACCAGTTGGATAGATTTATCCAACTTGTTATATATGTCGCATCGCATTAAACATAAACTACAGCCTGTATCGCTTAGAGCTCATACGTCAATGTTGCAAACTTTTATCTTTTTATACTCAGTTCAGCAGAGCTCACAGAGTATATTAACTTTGATTGGATAACGGTTGGTTGTACAGGTATAAAGGAATCGAGATAGATATAGACTTCCATATATCAAAATCATCAGAATCGAAAAAAAATTTGATTGAGCCATGTCCGTCCGTCCGTCCGTCTGTCCGTTAATACGATAACTTGAGTAAATTTTGAGGTATCTTGATGAAATTTGGTATGTAGGTTCCTGAGCATTCATCTAAGATTCCTATTTAAAACGAACGATATCGGACTATAACCACGCCCACTTTTTCGATATCGAAAATTTCGAAAAACCGAAAAAGTGCGATAATTCATTATTAAAGACGGATAAAGCGATGAAACTTGGTAGGGGAGTTAAACTAATGATGCAGAATAGAAAATTAGTAAAATTTTGGACAATGGGCGTGGCACCGCCCACTTTTAAAATAAGATAATTTAAAAGTTTTGCAAGCTGTAATTTCGCAGTCGTTGGAGATATCATGATGAAATTTGGCAGGAACGTTACTCCTATCACTATATGTATGCCTAATAAAAATTAGCAAAATCAGAGAACGACCACGCAACTTTTAAAAAAAATTTTTTTTTTAAGTCAAAATTTAACAAAAAATTTAATATCTTTACAGTATATAAGTAAATTATGTCAAGATTTAACTCCAGTAATGATATGGTGCAACAAAATACAAAAATTAAAGAAAATTTCCAAATGGGCGTGGCCCGCCCTTTTTCATTTAATTTGTCTAGGATAATTTTTGTTCAAAAGTAACCGGTTCAGGATTACAACACGAATAGATCGTACCTTTAAATGCAACTCTACATCTTATTACTCCTTTGATGTATTGTATTTCTTATGCACAATGTTCTTTTAGTCTTTCAGTAAACTCAATTATAGTAAAACGTGTTTTATTAATTACGCTCCAAGGACCTATCCCCAACATTGGTTATGGGCCCAGGACACGGTCCGCGAAAGTAATTAAGACGTTTATAAATAAATTAAAACGGGTGTGTCGCGTTTTAAAGAAAGATATACGCAAAAATGATCTCGCTATATCAAATTGAGAAACTCGATGAAAAGAATTTTGACTCATGGCGGGTGCAAATGAAAAGTGTCCTAATACATGCCGGACTATGGCACATAGTGAGTGAAAAAGTTGTAAAGCCTGAAAATGATGCATACGAGTGGGAAGCGCTTGATGAGAAGGCTTTGGCCACAATTACTCTTAGTGTAAAAGCGTCGCAACTCAACCACATAAAGCAATGCAAAACATCAACTGAAGCGTGGAAGGCTCTCGAAAATTTGCATCAACCAAGTGGACCTGTACACAAGGTGTCGTTATATAAGAAGCTTCTCGGTATGAAGCTAAGTGACAGCGAAAATATGTCTAAATATTTAAATGACTTTACTAGCGTTGTAGAAAAATTAACCGAAGTCGGAATTGAAATTAAAGACGAATTAGTTACAACAATTCTACTGTCAAGTCTACCAAAGCAGTACGAACATTTTGTTGTTGCGATGGAGACAAGAGACACGTTGCCGACATTGACCAATTTGAAGGTCAAACTTCTAGAAAAGTTCGAGCGAAAGAAACAGACAAAACGCGGTTCAGCTGAATCTGAAGGGGAATCGCAAGCCTTTGCTTTGTGGTCAAAGAATGCAGAAACAGGGGAAACTTCAACGTATAAGAGAAATAGAAATATGCAAAATGTCAAATGCTATAAGTGTGGGCAGCGCGGTCATTACGCTGCAAACTGCAACTTGAAAACCAATAAGAACGATCAGAGAGCAACGAAGAGAAATGAGCATTCATTTACGATGTTAGCAGCAGCAGAAGCTAGTGCGTTTGATAACTCGACTTGGCTTCTTGACAGCGTCGCGACAGCGCATATGTGTTGCAACAAAAATTTGTTTATTTCACTCAAACATCACAAAGAGAAAATTAGTCTAGCGGGAGACAATTTCATTTACGCAGAAGGTGTGGGTGAAGTGCGAATTAGATATAAAGAGAGTGATATTATTCTACACAATGTTTTGTTTGTGCCAAATATGGACAGTAATTTTATATCCGTTGCTAGAGCTGTAGAAAATGGTCTACAAGTAATGTTCGATAAACATAGCGCAAAAATAATTAGCAAAAATGAAATAGTGTTGAGCGCCATGAAGGTAAACAAACTTTTTGTATTTCGATGCAGTAGCCAAAGCAATAGCAAAAGAAATAGCAACAAATGTTTTTACTCTTCAAATGAAAAAGCAATTTCGTGGCACGAGCGATATGGACATTTGAACTATGGTAGTTTGCAAGAATTAATAAATAAAGACATGGTGCGCGGAATTGACAAAGTGACGTTCGCTAAAGACATTGAGTGCGAAGTATGTGCACGGTGCAAAATAAACGTAAAGCCTTTACCGAAGAGTACGGAAAACCGAGCAAAAGAAATTTTAGAATTAGTACACACAGATGTGTGTGGCCCATTTCGTACAAAATCGCTTGGTGGTGCGCGTTATTTCTTAAATTTCATAGACGATAAATCCAGGCGCAAGTTTGTTTATTTTCTTAAGTCTAAAGAAGAAGTCTTAGAAAAATTTAAAATGTTTGCAAATTTGGTAGAGCGCCAGACTGGAAAAAGAATTAAAGTAATTCGGAGCGATAGTGGACGTGAGTTCGTAAATAAAGAGTTTGATAAATATTTAATTGAGTGTGGCATAAAACGACAGCTGACAGTGCCGTATACGCCGCAGCAGAACGGGGTCGCTGAGAGGGCCAACCGTACCATAGTTGAGATGGCACGTACCATGTTGCTTCAGAGTGGGCTTCACGAGTGTTTATGGGCAGAGGCAGTAAATACGGCAGTATTTCTGCGAAACAGATCGCCTACAAAGGCATTAAATAATATGACGCCTTACGAGGCTTGGTCTGGGCGAAAGCAGCTGTAAATTTTTTAAGAGTGTTCGGCTCAGAAGCAATTGCGTTGAATCAAGTGAACAAAAGTAAATTCAAGCCTAAAGGAAAGAAGTACGTTATGGTAGGTTATTCAATAACGTCGAAAGCGTATCGCTTATATGATTCAGAACAGCGCATGATAGTAGAGAAACGCGATGTAAAGTTTTTACCGATGAATAAAAATGAATTAGTAGATTTTTCTGACCTCTTATCCACGGAAAATCGTGAACACATTACTAAAGCGAAATCATCCAAAGTATTGAGTGAAGATGAAGCAAATGACAGCGACGATTTGTTTGAAGAGGCGAAGACATCCTCTGATTTAGATAGCGACTACCAAGATAGTTTTTGTGAAACTCCGACCAAGGAGGAAGAATCTCCTGCGCAAATTGGTCGAGGTAGGCCGAAGTTTGTACGTACTGGAAAGCCTGGGCGCCCACGAAAAGTATATAATTCGGTAAATATGATGCAAAGTGCATGCGAAATTGAAATTCCTCAAACGGTGAAAGAAGCTGAAAGCTGCGAGCTTAAGGAAGAGTGGGCAAAGGCGATGAAAGTCGAATATGATGTTTTAGTGCGAAACCAAACGTGGCAGTTAGTTGACTTACCAACTGGCGAAAAGGCAATCGGGTGTAAATGGATTTTCACCGTAAAGAACGACAAAAATGGTGGCGTTGAACGATTTAAGGCGCGTTTAGTCGCAAAGGGCTGTAGCCAACAATTCGGTGTAAATTACACTGAGACATTTTCTCCGGTAGTACGTTACGCTACAATTCGTATGGTGTTGGCATTAGCGGCAGAGCTCAAAATGTACACTCATCAAATGGATGTTTGTAGCGCATACCTTAACAGCGAGCTTACTGACGTAGTATATATGCAGTAAACTGAATTTTTTACCGCCAAACAATTTCCTGATCGAGTACTGAAGCTCAATAAAGCCATATATGGACTGAAACAATCCGGAAGAGAGTGGAACCAAAAATTGGATGAAGTTTTAAAGAGAATTGGGTTCGAGGCATGTAATAATGAGCGTTGTTTATACAGAATGGGTAACCAAGGTGGTTTAAGTCTCATTGCTGTATATGTTGATGACTTGATCATTAGCTCCCAAAACAAAGATGATCTCTTGGCGATTAAATCACAGATATCAAGCAGTTTTGAGTGCGTCGATAAAGGTCCCATTTCGTATTTCTTAGGAATGGAGATCACTAGAGAAGGCGAGATGGGAAACATCTCAGTTGGGCAATCACTTTATGTGAGAGAGATTTTAGAAAAATACAGTATGACAAGCTGTCGAGTAGCGAAGACACCGTTAGACGCAGGTTTTCAAATAGGATGCACTACTGAGTCGTGTGCTAAAGTAGATGTTACAAGTTACCAATCAGCAATCGGTGCATTAATGTATCTCGCTATTTGTACAAGGCCAGATATATTGCATTCAATTTCTAAGCTGGCACAGCGAAATCAAAATACGCATAAAGAGCACGAATCTGGTATCAAGCATATTTTAAGATACCTGGCAATGACTGAAGACTACAAACTAGTATACCGTTGTACTGGCAAACCTATAGAGGGATTCTTAGATGCCGATTGGGGCAGCAATACTTTCGACCGTAAATCGTACACGGGGTATGTATTCTTCATGGGTGGTAGGGCAATCTCGTGGGAAAGTAAGCGACAAAACAGCGTAGCCCTCAGCAGCACAGAGGCAGAGTACATCGCATTGGCATCAGCTGCAAAATAAGCAGTGTATTTACGAAGTCTTATGAAATATATTGGCGTATATGATTCTGGTAATCCAATTGTGGTTTACGGCGATAATTTAAGTGCACAGCAATTAGCAAAAACCCCGGTTTATCATTCACGAAGCAAGCACATAGATATTAAATATCATTTCGTTAGAGAAGCAATTAATAATAATCAAATCGAAGTTAAATATACTTGCACTAATGAGATGATTGCTGATGTGCTTACAAAGAATTTAAATAAAACTAAACATGAGAAGTTTGCAAAATTGTTAGGTTTGAGTTCAAAGCATATGTACACGACCTACTCGTGTTGTAATCCTGAACCGGTTACTTTTCAACAATTTTAATGCCATAAGTCGAACAAAAATTTACCAATCCTCGTGAAATTTGGTAAGGGCTTAGACTCTAGAACGATAACTTATTTCTGTGAAAAAGAGCGAAATCGGTTGAAGCCACGCCCAGTTTTTATACACAGTTGACCGTCTGTCCTTCCGCTCGGCCATTAACGCGATAATTTGAGCAAAAATCGATGTATCTTTACTAAACTCAGTTCACGTACTTATCTAAACTCACTTTGTATTGGTATAAAAAATGGCCGAAATCCGACTACGACCACATATTTAATAAATAAATTAGCGGTATCCGACAGA
This sequence comes from Eurosta solidaginis, assembly GCF_040869045.1. Lineage (NCBI taxonomy): Eukaryota > Metazoa > Arthropoda > Insecta > Diptera > Tephritidae > Eurosta > Eurosta solidaginis. Next base: position 195,025,940 of record NC_090324.1, read on the forward strand.
TGATGTTCTGGGTCACCTTGGTCCACATTTTGGTCGATATTTGGAAAACGCATTCAGATATACAACTACCACACCTACATTTTAAAACCCTCATTAATACCTTTAATTTTATACCCATATCGCACACACGCATTCTAGAGTCACCCCTGGTCCACTCTTATGGCGATATCTCGAAAAGGCGTCGACCTATAGAACTAAGCCCCACGCCCTTTTAAAATACTCATTAACACCTTTCATTTGATACCCATATCGTACAAACATATTCTAGAGTCACCCCTGGTCTACCTTTATGGCGATATCTCGAAAAGGCGAACACCTATAGAACTAAGGCCCACTCCTTTTTAAAATACTCATTAACACCTTTCGTTTGATACTCATATTGTACAAACGCATTCTAGAGTCACCCCTGCTCCACCTTTATGGCGATATCTCGAAAAGGCGACCACCTATACAACTACCACCACTCCCTTTTGAAACCCTCATTTGTATCTTTAATTTGATACCCATATCGTACAGACCCATTCTAGAGTCACCCCTTGTCCACCTTTATGGCGAAATCTGGAAAAGGCGTCCACCTATAGAACTAAGCCCCACGCCCTTTTAAAATACTCATTAACACCTTTCGCTTGATACCCATATTGTACAAACGCATTCTAGAGTCACCCTTGGTCCATCTTTATGGCGATATCTCGAAAAGGCGTCCACCTATAGGACTAAGGCCCACTCTATTTTAAAATACTCATTAACTCCTTTCAGTTTTTACACATACACGTCGTGCAAATTTTTCAACTCCCTTCCTCCCACTGTACAGGTAATAAGAAATGTCGACTTATTTAAAAAAGAAGTTAAGCTGTATCTTTTTGGTTATAATCACTTTGAATTAGAAACGATGCTGAGGATGACCCTATAAACCGTACATACCTTAGGAAGCTGCAAATATTTAGTATTGATTCTCTTTCATATCTTTGATGATTTAATTTAATGTATAACTTAAACTCTTTATGAAATTTTTATTTTTGTACACCCCACACAAAACAATATACCAAAGCTAGGACTGGCATTTAGAACTATGTTAAACTTTAATATAAAAAATGCCATATACTTTTCCTATGCTGCATAGTAATTTGAAATTATTTAATGTAATATTGTAATCTTAGGTTAATAAGTATGCATCTGGAAAATGTTTAATAAAATACAATACAATACAATACAATACAATTTGATACCCACATCGTACAAACAAATTCTAGGGTCACCCCTGGTCCACCTTTATGGCGATATCTAAAAAAGGCGTCCACCTATAGAACTAAGCCCACGCCCTTTTAAAATACTCATTAACACCTTTCATTTGATACCCATATCGTACAAACAAATTCTGGAGTCCTGGTCCACCTTTATGGCGATATCTCGAAAAGGCGTCCACCTATAGAACTAAGGCCCACCCCTTTTAAAATACTCATTATCACCTTTCGTTTGATACTCATAATGTACAAACGCATTCTAGAGTCAACCCTGGTCCATCTTTATAACGATATCCCGAAAAGACGTCCACCTATAGAATTAAGGCCCACTCCCTTTTAAAATACTCATTAACACCTTTCATTTGATACCCATATCGTAAACAAATTCTAAAGTCACCCCTGGTCCACCTTTATGGCGATATCTCGAAAAGGCGTCCACCTATAGAACTAAGCCCACGCCCTTTTAAAATACTCATTAACACCTTTCATTTGATACCCATATCGTACAAACAAATTCTGGAGTCCTTGTCCACCTTTATGGCGAAATCTGCAAAAGGCGTCCACCTATAGAACTAAGCCCCACGCCCTTTTAAAATACTCATTAACACCTTTCATTTGATACCCATATCGTACAAACAAATTCTGGAGTCCTGGTCCACCTTTATGGCGATATCTCGAAAAGGCGTCCACCTATAGAACTAAGGCCCACCCCTTTTAAAATACTCATTATCACCTTTCGTTTGATACTCATAATGTACAAACGCATTCTAGAGTCAACCCTGGTCCATCTTTATAACGATATCCCGAAAAGACGTCCACCTATAGAACTAAGGCCCACTCCCTTTTAAAATACTAATTAACACCTTTCATTTGATACCCATATCGTAAACAAATTCTAAAGTCACCCCTGGTCCACCTTTATGGCGATATCTCGAAAAGGCGTCCACCTATAGAACTAAGCCCACGCCCTTTTAAAATACTCATTAACACCTTTCATTTGATACCCATATCGTACAAACAAATTCTGGAGTCCTTGTCCACCTTTATGGCGAAATCTGCAAAAGGCGTCCACCTATAGAACTAAGCCCCACGCCCTTTTAAAATACTCATTAACACCTTTCGCTTGATACCCATATTGTACAAACGCATTCTAGAGTCACCCTTGGTCCATCTTTATGGCGATATCTCGAAAAGGCGTCCACCTATAGGACTAAGGCCCACTCCCTTTTAAAATACTCATTAACACCTTTCATTTGATACCCATATCGTAAACAAATTCTAAAGTCACCCCTGGTCCACCTTTATGGCGATATCTCGAAAAGGCGTCCACCTATAGAATTAAGGCCCACTCCCTTTTAAAATACTCACTAACACCTTTCATTTGATACCCATATCGTAAACAAATTCTAAAGTGACCCCTGGTCCACCTTTATGGCGATATCTCGAAAAGGCGTCCACCTATAGAACTAAGGCCCACTCCCTTTTAAAATACTCATTAACACCTTTCATTTTATACCCATATCGTACAAACAAATTCTAAAGCCACCCCTGGTCCACCTTTATGCCAGTATCTTGGAAAAGCGTCCACCCAAAGAACTAAGGCCCGCTCCCTTTTAAAACACTCATTAACACCTTTCGTTTGACACTCATATTGTACAAACGCATTCTAGAATCACCCCTGGTCCACCTTTATAACGATATCCCGAAAAGGCGTCCACCTATAGAACTAAGGCCCACTCCCTTTTAAAATACTCATTAACACCTTTCATTTGATACCCATATCGTAAACAAATTCTAAAGTCACCCCTGGTCCACCTTTTTGCCGATATCTCGAAAAGGCGTCCACCTATAGAACTAAGGCGCACTCCCTTTTAAAATACTCATTAACACCTTTCATTTGATACCCATATCGTACAAACAAATTCTAGAGTCACCCCTGTTCCACCTTTATATCGATATTTCGAAAAGGCGTCCACCCATAGAACTAAGCCCCACTCCCTTTTAAAATACTCATTAACACTTTTCATTTGATACCCATATTGTATAAACGCATTCTAGAGTCATCCCTGGTCCACCTTTATGGCGATATCTCGAAAAGGCGTCCACCTATAGAACTAAGGCCCCCTCCCTTTTAAAATATTCATTAACACCTTTCATTTGATACCCATATCGTACAAACAAATTCTAGAGTCACCCCTGGTCCACCTTTATTTCGATACCTCGAAAAGGCGTCCACATATAGAACTAAGGCCCACTCCCTTTTAAAGTTCTCATTAACACCTTTCATTTGATACCCTTATCGTACAAACAAATTCTAGAGTCACCCCTGGTCCACCTTTATGGCAATATCTCGAAAAGGCGTCCACCCATAGAACTAAGGCCCACTCCCTTTTAAAACACTCATTAACACCTTTCGTCTGACACCCGTATTGTACAAACGCATTCTAGAGTCACCCCTGGGCCACCTTTATAACGATATCCCGAAAAGGCGTCCACCTATAGAGCTAAGGCACACTCCCTTTTAAAATACTCATTAACACCTTTCATTTGATACCCATGTCGTACAAACAAATTCTAGAGTCACCCCTGGTCCACCTTTATGGCGGTATCTCGAAAATGCGTCCACCTATAGAACTAAGGCCCACTCCCTTTCAAAATACTCATTAACACCTTTCATTTGATACCCATATCGTACAAACAAATTCTAGTGTGACCCCTGGTCCACCTTTATGGCGATATCTCGAAAAGGCGTCCACCTATAGAACTAAGGCCCACTCCCTTTTAAAATACTCATTAACACCTTTCATTTGATACCCATATCGTAAACAAATTCTAAAGTCACCCCTGGTCTACCTTTATGCCGATATCTCGAAAAGGCGTCCACCTATAGAACTAAGGCGCACTCCCTTTTAAAATACTCATTAACACCTTTCATTTGATACCCATATCGTACAAACAAATTCTAGAGTCACCCCTGTTCCACCTTTATAACGATATCCCGAAAAGGCGTCCACCTATAGAACTAAGGCCCACTCCCTTTTAAAATACTCATTAACACCTTTCATTTGATACCCATATCGTAAACAAATTCTAAAGTCACCCCTGGTCCACCTTTATGCCAGTATCTTGGAAAAGGGTCCACCCAAAGAACTAAGGCCCGCTCCCTTTTAAAACACTCATTAACACCTTTCGTTTGACACTCATATTGTACAAACGCATTCTAGAGTCACCCCTGGTCCACCTTTATAACGATATCCCGAAAAGGCGTCCACCTATAGAACTAAGGCCCACTCCATTTTAAAATACTCATTCACACCTTTCATTTGATACCCATATCGTAAACAAATTCTAAAGTCACCCCTGGTCCACCTTTATGCCGATATCTCGAAAAGGCGTCCACCTATAGAACTAAGGCGCACTCCCTTTTAAAATACTCATTAACACCTTTCATTTGATACCCATATCGTACAAACAAATTCTAGAGTCACCCCTGTTCCACCTTTATATCGATATTTCGAAAAAGCGTCCACCCATAGAACTAAGCCCCACTCCCTTTTAAAATACTCATTAACACTTTTCATTTGATACCCATATTGTATAAACGCATTCTAGAGTCATCCCTGGTCCACCTTTATGGCGATATCTCGAAAAGGCGTCCACCTATAGAACTAAGGCCCACTCCCTTTTAAAATACTCATTAACACCTTTCATTTGATACCCATATCGTACAAACAAATTCTAGAGTCACCTCTGGTCCACCTTTATGGCGATATCTCGAAAAGGCGTCCACCTATAGAACTGAGGCCAACGCCCTTTTAAGAAACTAATTAACACCTTTCTTTTGATACCCATATCGTACAAACAAATTCTAGAGTCCACCTTTATGGCGATATCTCTAAAAGGCGTCCACCCCTAGAACTTTTAAAATATTCATTAACACCTTTCATTTGATACCCATATCGTACAAACAACACATTCCAAGGTTACCCTAAGTTCATTTTCCTACATGGTGATTTTCCCTTATTTTGTCTCCATAGCTCTCAACTGAGTATGTAATATTCGGTTACACCCGAACTTAGCCTTCCTTACTTGTTTTTCTTTATTAGCCGCATTCTATTCTAAGCGAGTGCGAAAAGAACGCCAAACTCGGTTAAAATTTCCCTGCATGTATTTAATAACACTGGTAACATTTCAGCTGTCAAAATCATCTGTTGTTTATTATTGACGATTTCTTTGTTATTTATATTACTATAATGTCCGATAATGAGGATGATTTTATGTGCGAAGAGGACGAAAATTATGGATTGGTAAGTTTAGAGGAATGAAAAATTGTTCGGTGGGCTCTTCCCATGCAGTTCCTAGTTGGCCAATAACCGGCAAAGTGTCTTTGCAGAGATAGCAACTCCGAACCAGATGTGGATCTGGAAGACCAATATTACAATAGTAAAGCGCTAAAGGAAGAAAATCCTAATGGAGCGCTGGCTTCGTTTCAAAAGGTGCTTGACCTGGAAGGAGGTGAAAAGGGAGAGTGGGGATTCAAGGCGCTTAAGCAAATGATTAAGATAAATTTTAAATTGGTAATTATATGGATGAAGTGAAGAATTCCCCATCATTTTGATAAATACTTGTATTATAGAATAATTATAATCAAATTATGGAAAGATACAAACTTCTATTGACTTACATTAAAAGTGCTGTTACGCGTAATCACTCGGAAAAATCCGCAATTGTTCCGAAAATCCAGAGCCGTAATAAAATCCTCAAATCCCTTGCTGGAAGTACTTGGGGAAAAGACAAAGAAACGCTAATTACCACATACAAAGCAATCTTTTACAAGTTCGATTTATGTTTTATATGTCTTTTTATATTTCTTTGCAGAAAATGAGCAAAACACACAGGCACATTCAAAAATATCGTAAATAGTGCGCGCAAAGCTGCGGTGGAAGGTATTAAACATAAGGTTGCCAAGCCTTACAAAAAATTATAAAATTATGAAAAACTGCATAACGAAAAAAATTTATACCCATGTACTTACTTATATTTGTATATTTTAAAGTTATCTTGCTGTTAAACTAATGAGTTATGAATCAAAAATGATAAGCAGAAAATAAAATTAAATAACATTATATAAACTGTAATAAATGCAGTCCCATATAATTATTTAAATAAGAGATTAAAATTAGTTAGCAACTACGTAAGTATATGTGGATTAGAGGTTTACGTCGATCCTTTTATCGGCGGCGGCGGCGTACTCCGGTATTCCCGATGTGCGAACAGTAGCAATCCCGACCACCAGTCGCTACCACACTTCTTGACCCTCACATCATATGAAATCACAGAAGCTATAGGACTGCGGCTTCGAACTCATACCTTCGTCGGCTTCACTGTCCTAGAAGCTCTAGATGTAGCTCCGAAGACTTTCTAACGGATGTTTTTGTCGTGCTATGCTTGCCGATCTACACCAGAGAAAGACCTTGAAACGTTGGGAGTGCCTATTCGGCCAAAGATGCCGCCCTCGAAATCATAAGCAGTCTAAGTTGATATCATTGCGTAACTCATGGGTGAAAATCGTATAATCCTCGGAGCATATACATAATTAAAATTTTACAAGGACCCTGGATAAAATTTTAATATATAGACCCAAGTTTGCAGACGGTTGTGTTCACAACATTGATTTCTATAGTCTTCGTTAAATCGAAACAATGTTTGAGAATGAAAGTCGACCGATTTTAAGTTGAAAGATGTTAACTGCTGTTTTCCGGCCTTATGATATAAGAGCTCATTATAGATGACCGCGTAGCTTCAGTTTTCATACTAGTTCGACTGTCCACCACGGCGGCGGCGTTTATCGGCGGCGTATATCTCTAATGTGGATACAATATTTGAACCGTTTGTTGAAATTGGCACAAGTACATTTTCGAAATCATTGAACTTATTGCAATTTTGGTAAGCTACAGTTATTTCCATACAAGCAAGCATTCTTAAAACCATTTTCGAAAAAATTTAACTAAATCATTGATAAAAATATGAAATTTCTTTTTTAGTTTTTTGTTAATAATATTACTGACATGAGTCCAGTTGATAATAAAATAATCGTAAAATTGAACATGTTTATAATCCACACTGAACTCTATATAGAGTAACCTACCTCTACCGGTTGTTTATAATCAATCTAAATAATTCGATACATAGAAAAATGTACTTGTGACACTCTGCAAAGAAACGGTTCATCTGTATAGTTATGCGCTATTATTAAAAATACTAAATGCTAAATAAAATGTGTTTTTAAACAAAAAACAAGTAAGAACGGGACTGTCTTCGGCTGTGCCGAAGACTTCATACCTTTCATGAATGGGGCTGAACAATAATCTTATCCCGTTCGTAATCTCCGAATAATCGGATGTATAAGATAAGAAATATATAGTGAACAGATCTACATACCTTAAAGTTTTTTAAGATAAATATAAAATAAACAAGTAAGAACGGGACTGTCTTCGGCTGTGCCGAAGACTTCATACCTTTCATGAATGGGGCTGAACAATAATCTTATCCCGTTCGTAATCTCCGAATAATCGGATGTATAAGATAAGAAATATATAGTGAACAGATCTACATACCTTAAAGATTTTTAAGATAAATATAAAATAAAAAACGGGTAGGTACTTTGTGTGAGGATGCAAAGTTTCAGGTTTTTTGTGGTCTGCCTGTAAAAACTATGACTACGAATCACGTATTTCAAAAATATATGACGAAAACGTAACTATTTGATGAAATTTGATGAATTTTGAAGATTCTAGCCGTAAAAAAGGGGTCAAAATGACAGTTTATATGAAGTATATAATATATATACGACCGATCTCTATGATTTTTTCAGACAACAATATATGCTATATACGTAAGCATTTTGTGAAATTTGAAGCTTCTAACTGTTAAAACGGGGCAGAAATTGCGCAAAGTTTCTTATCTGAACAATCGGTTGTATGAGATATATACTATGTGTACCACCGATCTCAATGATTTTTTCAGACATCAATATATGCTATACACGTAAGCAGTTGGTGAAATTTGAAGCTTCTAGCTGTTAAAATGGGGCCGAAATCGTAAAAAAAATATATATATAGTATATATATATACTATATATACCATCATATATATATTATATATATCACCGATCTCTATGATTTTTTGACACAATAATACATACTATATACGTAAGCAATCGGTGAAATTTGAAGCTTATAACTGTTAAAATGGGGAAGAAATTGCGCAAAGTTTCTTATCTGAACAATCGGTTGTATGGGATATATACTATATATACCACCGGTATCTATGATTTTCTCAGACAACAATATATGCTATACACGTAAGCATTTGGTGAAATTTGAACATATCTAAACGATTTTTAAGATAAATATAAAATAAAAAATAGGTAGGTAATCTGTGTGAGGATGCAAAGCTTCACGTTTTTTGTGGTCTGCATGTAAAAACTATGGCTACGAATCACGTATTTCAAAAATATATGACGTAAACGTAACTATTTGAAGAAAATTTGGTGAATCTTGAAGCTTCTAGCCGTAAAAAAGGGGTCAATATGACAGTTTATATGAAGTATATAATATATATACCACCGATCTCTATGATTTTTTCAGACAACAATATATGCTATATACGAAAGCATTTTGTGAAATTTGAAGCTTCTAACTGTTAAAACGGGGCAGAAATTGCGCAAAGTTTCTTATCTGAACAATCGGTTGTATGAGATATATACTATGTATATCACCGATCTCAATGATTTTTTCAGACATCAATATATGCTATACACGTAAGCAGTTGGTGAAATTTGAAGCTCCTAGCTGTTAAAATGGGGTAGAAATTGCGAAAAGTTTCTTATCTGAACAATCGGTTGTATGAGATATATACTATATATAGAACCGATCTCTATGATTTTTTCAGACAACAATATATGCTATATACCTAAGCAATCAGTGAAATTTGAAGCTTATAGCTGTTAAAATGGGGTAGAAATTGCGAAAAGTTTCTTATCTGAACAATCGGTTGTATGATATATATACTATATATACAACCGATCTCTATGATTTTTTCAGACAACAATATATGCTATATACGTAAGCAATCGGTGAAATTTGAAGCTTATAGCTGTTAAAATGGGGTAGAAATTGCGAAAAGTTTCTTATCTGAACAATCGGTTGTATGAGATATATACTATATATACAACCGATCTCTATGATTTTTTCAGACAACAATATATGCTATATAAGTAAATATTCGGTGAAACTTGAAGCTTCTAGCTGTTAAAATGGGGCTAAAATTTGCGAATATATATATATATATACTATATATATATACTATATATACCACCATATATATACTATATATACCACCATATATATACTATATATACGACCGATCTCATACATTTTTTCAGGCAACAATATGTTCAATATACGAAAGTATATGGTGAAGTTTGAAGCTTCAATCTGTTAAATTGGGTAAGATATTACAAAAATCCTCTTTTTCTGAAAAATCGGTTGTATGGAGGATATATGCTATAGTGGTCCGATCCGGTCGGTTCCGACAAATGTCTAATCGGACACCCAAATACACCTGCTCACCAAATTTTATCAAGATATCTCAAAAATTGAGGGACTAGTTTGCATACAAACAGACAGACGGACAGACGGACAGACGGACATGGCTAAAACAACTCAGCTCTTCAACCTGATTATTTCGGTATACTTAATGGTGGGTCTATCTATTTTCCTTTAAGGACTTACAATTTTCGGTTTCGTGACGAAATTAATATACCATTTCATTTTCATGAAAGGTATAAAAATAGGTAGGTAATCTGTGTGAGGATGCAAAGCTTCACGTTTTTTGTGGTCTGCATGTAAAAACTATGGCTACGAATCACGTATTTCAAAAATATATGACGTAAACGTAACTATTTGAAGAAAATTTGATGAATCTTGAAGCTTCTAGCCGTAAAAAAGGGGTCAATATGACAGTTTATATGAAGTATATAATATATATACCACCGATCTCTATGATTTTTTCAGACAACAATATATGCTATATACGAAAGCATTTTGTGAAATTTGAAGCTTCTAACTGTTAAAACGGGGCAGAAATTGCGCAAAGTTTCTTATCTGAACAATCGGTTGTATGAGATATATACTATGTATATCACCGATCTCAATGATTTTTTCAGACATCAATATATGCTATACACGTAAGCAGTTGGTGAAATTTGAAGCTTCTAGCTGTTAAAATGGGGTAGAAATTGCGAAAAGTTTCTTATCTGAACAATCGGTTGTATGAGATATATACTATATATAGAACCGATCTCTATGATTTTTTCAGACAACAATATATGCTATATACCTAAGCAATCAGTGAAATTTGAAGCTTATAGCTGTTAAAATGGGGTAGAAATTGCGAAAAGTTTCTTATCTGAACAATCGGTTGTATGAGATATATACTATATATACAACCGATCTCTATGATTTTTTCAGACAACAATATATGCTATATACGTAAGCAATCGGTGAAATTTGAAGCTTATAGCTGTTAAAATGGGGTAGAAATTGCGAAAAGTTTCTTATCTGAACAATCGGTTGTATGAGATATATACTATATATACAACCGATCTCTATGATTTTTTCAGACAACAATATATGCTATATAAGTAAATATTCGGTGAAATTTGAAGCTTCTAGCTGTTAAAATGGGGCTAAAATTTGCGAAAATATATATATATACTATATATATATACTATATATATATACTATATATACCACCATATATATACTATATATACCACCATATATATACTATATATACGACCGATCTCATACATTTTTTCAGGCAACAATATGTTCAATATACGAAAGTATATGGTGAAGTTTGAAGCTTCAATCTGTTAAATTGGGTAAGATATTACAAAAATTCTCTTTTTCTGAAAAATCGGTTGTATGGAGGATATATGCTATAGTGGTCCGATCCGGTCGGTTCCGACAAATGTCTAATCGGACACCCAAATATACCTGCTCACCAAATTTTATCAAGATATCTCAAAAATTGAGGGACTAGTTTGCATACAAACAGACAGACGGACAGACGGACATGGCTAAAACAACTCAGCTCTTCAACCTGATTATTTCGGTATACTTAATGGTGGGTCTATCTATTTTCCTTTAAGGACTTACAATTTTCGGTTTCGTGACGAAATTAATATACCATTTCATTTTCATGAAAGGTATAAAAACAGGTAGGTACTTTGTGTGAGGATGCAAAGTTTCAGGTTTTTTGTGGTCTGCGTGTAAAAGCTATGAAAACTATGACTACGAATCACGTATTTCAAAAATATATGACGAAAACGTAACTATTTGATGAAATTTGATGAATTTTGAAGATTCTAGCCGTAAAAAAGGGGTCAAAATGACAGTTTATATGAAGTATATAATATATATACGACCGATCTCTATGATTTTTTCAGACAACAATATATGCTATATACGTAAGCATTTTGTGAAACTTGAAGCTTCTAACTGTTAAAACGGGGCAGAAATTGCGCAAAGTTTCTTATCTGAACAATCGGTTGTATGAGATATATACTATGTGTACCACCGATCTCAATGATTTTTTCAGACATCAATATATGCTATACACGTAAGCAGTTGGTGAAATTTGAAGCTTCTAGCTGTTAAAATGGGGTAGAAATTACGAAAAGTTTCTTATCTGAACAATCGGTTTTATGAGATATATACTATATATAGAACCGATCTCTATGATTTTTTCAGACAACAATATATGCTATATACGTAAGCAATCAGTGAAATTTGAAGCTTATAGCTGTTAAAATGGGGTAGAAATTGCGAAAAGTTTCTTATCTGAACAATCGGTTGTATGAGATATATACTATATATACAACCGATCTCTATGATTTTTTCAGACAACAATATATGCTATATACGTAAGAAATCGGTGAAATTTGAAGCTTATAGCTGTTAAAATGGAGTAGAAATTGCGAAAAGTTTCTTATCTGAACAATCGGTTGTATGAGATATATACTATATATACAACCGATCTCTATGATTTTTTCAGACAACAATATATGCTATATAAGTAAATATTCGGTGAAATTTGAAGCTTCTAGCTGTTAAAATGGGGCTAAAATTTGCGAAAATATATATATATATACTATATATACCACCATATATATACTATATATTCCACCGATCTTTATGATTTTTTCAGACAACAATATATGCTATATACGTAAGCATTCGCTGAAATTTGAAGCCTCTAGCTCTTAAAATAGGGCAGTAATTACGAAAAGTTCCTTATCTGAACAATCGGTTGTGGGGGATATATACTATATATACGACCGATCTCATAAATTTTTTCAGGCAACAATATGTTCAATATACGAAAGTATAAGGTGAAGTTTGAAGCTTCAATCTGTTAAATTGGGTAAGATATTACAAAAATCCTCTTTTTCTGAAAAATCGGTTGTATGGAGGATATATGCTATAGTGGTCCGATCCGGTCGGTTCCGACAAATGTCTAATCGGACACCCAAATACACCTGCTCACCAAATTTTATCAAGATATCTCAAAAATTGAGGGACTAGTTTGCATACAAACAGACAGACGGACAGACGGACATGGCTAAAACAACTCAGCTCTTCAACCTGATTATTTCGGTATACTTAATGGTGGGTCTATCTATTTTCCTTTAAGGACTTACAATTTTCGGTTTCGTGACGAAATTAATATACCATTTCATTTTCATGAAAGGTATAAAAACGGGTAGGTACTTTGTGTGAGGATGCAAAGTTTCAGGTTTTTTGTGGTCTGCGTGTAAAAACTATGACTACGAATCACGTATTTCAAAAATATATGACGAAAACGTAACTATTTGATGAAATTTGATGAATTTTGAAGATTCTAGCCGTAAAAAAGGGGTCAAAATGACAGTTTATATGAAGTATATAATATATATACGACCGATCTCTATGATTTTTTCAGACAACAATATATGCTATATACGTAAGCATTTTGTGAAATTTGAAGCTTCTAACTGTTAAAACGGGGCAGAAATTGCGCAAAGTTTCTTATCTGAACAATCGGTTGTATGAGATATATACTATGTGTACCACCGATCTCAATGATTTTTTCAGACATCAATATATGCTATACACGTAAGCAGTTGGTGAAATTTGAAGCTTCTAGCTGTTAAAATGGGGCCGAAATCGTAAAAAAAATATATATATAGTATATATATATACTATATATACCATCATATATATATTATATATATCACCGATCTCTATGATTTTTTGACACAACAATACATACTATATACGTAAGCAATCGGTGAAATTTGAAGCTTATAACTGTTAAAATGGGGAAGAAATTGCGCAAAGTTTCTTATCTGAACAATCGGTTGTATGGGATATATACTATATATACCACCGGTATCTATGATTTTCTCAGACAACAATATATGCTATACACGTAAGCATTTGGTGAAATTTGAACATATCTAAACGATTTTTAAGATAAATATAAAATAAAAAATAGGTAGGTAATCTGTGTGAGGATGCAAAGCTTCACGTTTTTTGTGGTCTGCATGTAAAAACTATGGCTACGAATCACGTATTTCAAAAATATATGACGTAAACGTAACTATTTGAAGAAAATTTGATGAATCTTGAAGCTTCTAGCCGTAAAAAAGGGGTCAATATGACAGTTTATATGAAGTATATAATATATATACCACCGATCTCTATGATTTTTTCAGACAACAATATATGCTATATACGAAAGCATTTTGTGAAATTTGAAGCTTCTAACTGTTAAAACGGGGCAGAAATTGCGCAAAGTTTCTTATCTGAACAATCGGTTGTATGAGATATATACTATGTATATCACCGATCTCAATGATTTTTTCAGACATCAATATATGCTATACACGTAAGCAGTTGGTGAAATTTGAAGCTCCTAGCTGTTAAAATGGGGTAGAAATTGCGAAAAGTTTCTTATCTGAACAATCGGTTGTATGAGATATATACTATATATAGAACCGATCTCTATGATTTTTTCAGACAACAATATATGCTATATACCTAAGCAATCAGTGAAATTTGAAGCTTATAGCTGTTAAAATGGGGTAGAAATTGCGAAAAGTTTCTTATCTGAACAATCGGTTGTATGATATATATACTATATATACAACCGATCTCTATGATTTTTTCAGACAACAATATATGCTATATACGTAAGCAATCGGTGAAATTTGAAGCTTATAGCTGTTAAACTGGGGTAGAAATTGCGAAAAGTTTCTTATCTGAACAATCGGTTGTATAAGATATATACTATATATACAACCGATCTCTATGATTTTTTCAGACAACAATATATGCTATATAAGTAAATATTCGGTGAAATTTGAAGCTTCTAGCTGTTAAAATGGGGCTAAAATTTGCGAAAATATATATATATATACTATATATATATACTATATATACCACCATATATATACTATATATACCACCATATATATACTATATATACGACCGATCTCATAAATTTTTTCAGGCAACAATATGTTCAATATACGAAAGTATATGGTGAAGTTTGAAGCTTCAATCTGTTAAATTGGGTAAGATATTACAAAAATCCTCTTTTTCTGAAAAATCGGTTGTATGGAGGATATATGCTATAGTGGTCCGATCCGGTCGGTTCCGACAAATGTCTAATCGGACACCCAAATACACCTGCTCACCAAATTTTATCAAGATATCTCAAAAATTGAGGGACTAGTTTGCATACAAACAGACAGACGGACAGACGGACAGACGGACATGGCTAAAACAACTCAGCTCTTCAACCTGATTATTTCGGTATACTTAATGGTGGGTCTATCTATTTTCCTTTAAGGACTTACAATTTTCGGTTTCGTGACGAAATTAATATACCATTTCATTTTCATGAAAGGTATAAAAATAGGTAGGTAATCTGTGTGAGGATGCAAAGCTTCACGTTTTTTGTGGTCTGCATGTAAAAACTATGGCTACGAATCACGTATTTCAAAAATATATGACGTAAACGTAACTATTTGAAGAAAATTTGATGAATCTTGAAGCTTCTAGCCGTAAAAAAGGGGTCAATATGACAGTTTATATGAAGTATATAATATATATACCACCGATCTCTATGATTTTTTCAGACAACAATATATGCTATATACGAAAGCATTTTGTGAAATTTGAAGCTTCTAACTGTTAAAACGGGGCAGAAATTGCGCAAAGTTTCTTATCTGAACAATCGGTTGTATGAGATATATACTATGTATATCACCGATCTCAATGATTTTTTCAGACATCAATATATGCTATACACGTAAGCAGTTGGTGAAATTTGAAGCTTCTAGCTTTTAAAATGTGGTAGAAATTGCGAAAAGTTTCTTATCTGAACAATCGGTTGTATGAGATATATACTATATATAGAACCGATCTCTATGATTTTTTCAGACAACAATATATGCTATATACCTAAGCAATCAGTGAAATTTGAAGCTTATAGCTGTTAAAATGGGGTAGAAATTGCGAAAAGTTTCTTATCTGAACAATCGGTTGTATGAGATATATACTATATATACAACCGATCTCTATGATTTTTTCAGACAACAATATATGCTATATACGTAAGCAATCGGTGAAATTTGAAGCTTATAGCTGTTAAAATGGGGTAGAAATTGCGAAAAGTTTCTTATCTGAACAATCGGTTGTATGAGATATATACTATATATACAACCGATCTCTATGATTTTTTCAGACAACAATATATGCTATATAAGTAAATATTCGGTGAAATTTGATGCTTCTAGCTGTTAAAATGGGGCTAAAATTTGCGAAAATATATATATATATACTATATATATATACTATATATATATACTATATATACCACCATATATATACTATATATACCACCATATATATACTATATATACGACCGATCTCATAAACTTTTTCAGGCAACAATATGTTCAATATACGAAAGTATATGGTGAAGTTTGAAGCTTCAATCTGTTAAATTGGGTAAGATATTACAAAAATCCCCTTTTTCTGAAAAATCGGTTGTATGGAGGATATATGCTATAGTGGTCCGATCCGGTCGGTTCCGACAAATGTCTAATCGGACACCCAAATACACCTGCTCACCAAATTTTATCAAGATATCTCAAAAATTGAGGGACTAGTTTGCATACAAACAGACAGACGGACAGACGGACATGGCTAAAACAACTCAGCTCTTCAACCTGATTATTTCGGTATACTTAATGGTGGGTCTATCTATTTTCCTTTAAGGACTTACAATTTTCGGTTTCGTGACGAAATTAATATACCATTTCATTTTCATGAAAGGTAAAAAACAGGTAGGTACTTTGTGTGAGGATGCAAAGTTTCAGGTTTTTTGTGCTCTGCGTGTAAAAACTATGACTACGAATCACGTATTTCAAAAATATATGACGAAATCGTAACTATTTAATGAAATTTGATGAATTTTGAAGATTCTAGCCGTAAAAAAGGGGTCAAAATGACAGTTTATATGAAGTATATAATATATATACGACCGATCTCTATGATTTTTTCAGACAACAATATATGCTATATACGTAAGCATTTTGTGAAATTTGAAGCTTCTAACTGTTAAAACGGGGCAGAAATTGCGCAAAGTTTCTTATCTGAACAATCGGTTGTATGAGATATATACTATGTGTACCACCGATCTCAATGATTTTTTCAGACATCAATATATGCTATACACGTAAGCAGTTGGTGAAATTTGAAGCTTCTAGCTGTTAAAATGGGGTAGAAATTGCGAAAAGTTTCTTATCTGAACAATCGGTTTTATGAGATATATACTATATATAGAACCGATCTCTATGATTTTTTCAGACAACAATATATGCTATATACGTAAGCAATCAGTGAAATTTGAAGCTTATAGCTGTTAAAATGGGGTAGAAATTGCGAAAAGTTTCTTATCTGAACAATCGGTTGTATGAGATATATGCTATATATACAACCGATCTCTATGATTTTTTCAGACAACAATATATGCTATATACGTAAGCAATCGGTGAAATTTGAAGCTTATAGCTGTTAAAATGGAGTAGAAATTGCGAAAAGTTTCTTATCTGAACAATCGGTTGTATGAGGTATATACTATATATACAACCGATCTCTATGATTTTTTCAGACAACAATATATGCTATATACGTAAGCATTCGCTGAAATTTGAAGCCTCTAGCTCTTAAAATAGGGCAGTAATTACGAAAAGTTCCTTATCTGAACAATCGGTTGTGGGGGATATATACTATATATACGACCGATCTCATAAATTTTTTCAGGCAACAATATGTTCAATATACGAAAGTATATGGTGAAGTTTGAAGCTTCAATCTGTTAAATTGGGTAAGATATTACAAAAATCCTCTTTTTCTGAAAAATCGGTTGTATGGAGGATATATGCTATGGTGGTCCGATCCGGTCGGTTCCGACAAATGTCTAATCGGACACCCAAATACACCTGCTCACCAAATTTTATCAAGATATCTCAAAAATTGAGGGACTATTTTGCATACAAACAGACAGACGGACAGACGGGCATGGCTAAAACAACTCAGCTCTTCAACCTGATTATTTCGGTATACTTAATGGTGGGTCTATCTATTTTCCTTTAAGGACTTACAATTTTCGGTTTCGTGACGAAATTAATATACCATTTCATTTTCATGAAAGGTATAAAAAGCTAAAACTTTAAGGCAACTTTTCAATCGTAAAACGATCACTTTCTTTCATAACAACATAACATAACAGCATAAACATTTCATACATTTAGTAATTTTTTAAATTAATTCGTTCTTCAATTTCATAAAATATAACGCAATTTACAGATCCTATCTTTTTTAACTTTTTTTAAAACCACCAATTTCATAAAAAACAACCGTTTAAACATATCATACTTCTAGTAGAAATTAAAATTAATTTGTACTTCACTTTCCTAACATATAAAGCAATTTAAAATGAAAGGCAGTGTTTTATGCACACGCTTTTAAGATTAATAAACATCAAACATTTTAATAATGAACTTACACCTGCGAACAGAAAAATAGCAGTCTCAATTCTTAATAAATTTCGTCAATTAAATACTTTTTTTATTTCCGATACTACACGAAAAAACTTCCATGATTTTTTTTTAACTGTAGCTATGAAAAACAATATCGAAAGCGTTTTCGAAAAACGCAAAAATTTTCCGAAATTTTGAACTTCTTATTTATGGTTCTATGCATTTTTGGAGTATACAATTTTGTAGCAAAATCAATTTTAGTATAACAAAGGACATGCATGCTATAGGTCTCTAAAAATTCTCGTTGATTTTTGAGGTTTTTTGAAGGGTGTTTGAGGTTTTCTTCTATACAAATTGTGGCACAGTTTTTTTATGAAAGAAAATCTGAAAGACTTTTCGGTAAAAAAAATACTCAAAAATCAATGCAAAATAAAAATAAAACTTGTACTTTGTTATACTAAAATTGACTGGGCTACAAAATTGTATACTCAAAAAAGTTCTAAGAACCCCAAATAAAATGTTCATATTTAGGTAACATTTTTTAAAACGTTTTTGAGATGGGTTCGCAAAGTTCATAGAAGATTTTCTTCAAATATAGGAAACAAAAAAGAAGTATTTAATTGACGTAATTTGATGAAAATTGACACTGCTATTTTTCTCTTCACAGGTTTATGTTTATCGCAAGTGTTAAAAATTCGATTCAACTTTTTTGAAAGTAAAACTAAGCTTAAGAAAAAGGTATTCAATCCAACAAATTCGGTAAAGTCCAAAAAACTTAATCGATATTACTCTAATAATTAAACATAAGTTTGATTCGCAAGTAAAATATACAGATATGTAAGTTAAAGTAATCTAAATACGATTCTAGCACACTGTTGAAGTAGTGGAAGTAATGAAAATGTTTACATGACCACCTGATTTCGAGTAAACTCATTAATACACAAATTTTCAAACCATCCCGAAAGGTTTTCTGTATTGGTTCTAACTCAAAACGTGTTCTAATACGTCGGTCGCTATTTTGGTGTAAACATGGTATCAGAAAATTTAAAAAGAACTTCTTATTTCATTAATTGTTTGAACTACTACTACTTATAAATTTTATTCAATAAAACTATATCTAAAAATTTGTTTTAAAAATGCTCAGAATTTGTGTCGAAAAACCTTATCTGAGCGCGAATGAAATATATTTTCATATGAAACAAATTCTGAGATATGGCGTTTTTGAATAAAATTTATAAGTAGTAGTAGTTCAAACAATTTATGAAATAAGACGTTTTTAAAATTTTCTGAAACCATGTTTACACGACAATAGTGACCGAAGTATTCTAATCGACATACTTTTTTTATCATGATAACTACACGTGCTCTCTGCCCGCCCGACAATGTACGTCCGTTCTCGCCGATTCCAATTAAGTCACCACCCAGGAATTCCAAGCCCTCAGTCAACGCACATGCATATAAGACGGCTCTGTATTGTTGTTCATCGAAAACATTCCCCCAACTGATGTTGTCGCGTATTGTGCCGCGCTGTAGCCAAGGCGTTTGTGGCACATAGCCGAAACCTGAATCGAGAAACATGAACTAAACTGCGGAAACTAAATTGAAGTTAGGATTGAATACCTGAAGACAGCTCGTGTACGCATACTGTACCCGATGTACAATTCACACTTGCCACTATAGCTTCGATCAAAATACTTTTTCCACCGCCAACAGGACCTTCAAGACATACCAAATCGCCCTAAAAAAATTTAAATTTATATCACTGGTACACAAAATCTTTATTAAAAAAGTTTGATTCAGAGAGTCTAAAATGTTCTGTGGCACCACAAATGAGTTTTAGCCCAAATGCAACCGAATATATATGCAGAAACTTTAATCTAAGCTTATATTCCATACCTTATTCACATTCAAGTTGACACTCTCTAAACGAAAAATTGGCTGCTGATTTTCATCATTATAATCTTTTTACGCCATTTTCATGTTCAAAATACGCTGATTGCATCTCTATTACAATAGGTTTTTCATTCAACTTACTTGAGTTACCATGACTCAGAAAGGACATCAATACAGGTGTGGTAGCACAAAAGTAAACACAAGGCGCATCCAAATATTTGTTTCTTCAACAAACCCACTTACTCTTTGCGACAGGCACATATTTTTTCAATGAATACATATTCCCCGCATGTACCTTGATTCGCTTTGCACCACTAATAGTTTCACTTGTGGCAGCTAAACGCAAATCCTTCGCAGACATGAGACAACGTGGATAACGTCCAATCCAACGATTTATGGGTATAAGAATAATGCCAAATATAAAAAAACCTAAAATGCTGCGCCCAATTGTGTGTCGAGTAAGTAAAGTGTAGTGAAAGGCTTTACATTCCAGAATGAAGGGAAATCTGTGGACATAAGATTCAGTATTTCAGGTCGTGGATTCTTGAAGCCGCGTGCTTTAAACGATTTGCGATAGATTGCACTAACAATGCCCTTGCGCATTTTGATGCAAATCAAAATGCGCCAATTAAAATGCTTGTCACATATGGCAGCTGAAAACAATGAGATTTTTAAAATTAAATTTTAAAATGACTATATTCATTTGGAAATGGCTCAGGCGATTTGTTTTAGTATTTTATTCTGCACCTATCATAAATCGCCTTGTCCACGGTATGAAGATATACATGCTCTGTCAGTAGAATATCGCAGTGCGGCAAATGCTGCATTTCTTGCTGGTATCAGTGTTAAAGCATAAAATATATAGAAAATCACCGTAACTTAACTCCAAGGCCACCAATTATAATTAACGCTGGTACGCAACCAAACCACATCTAAAACAAAACCAGCCAACCATGTTACGTTCATACATAACGAGCAACGATGGGCGAGGGTACCAAAGCGGCGTGTAGACAATAAGTAACCTGTAAAAAGTAAAAACAAATGATTTATTATATAAACAGCACAAAATTAAAATTCAATAATTTAATTTATACTCACCTACGTACTCCACATTACACATTCAGCTACAACAACTAAAACATCGACGGGATATAATTTAACACCTGTATGATGAAATTAAAATATTTTCAAAATAGGTAGCTGTTCAAAAAAATGTATCTCCACCAAAGAAAAGCTTGGCTTGTGGAGTATTTTAATGTACAATTAAATGTTTGCACAATTTCTGGTGACTTGTTTTGTTTTGTTTTGCACTTTTCGAGTGAAGTTGGCTGCGATAGTTCTGTATGTCAAAAAATTTCCTTGGTATATTTTAGACTTCATTCACAATAGAGCAATTTTTTTCTATTTTCAACACTACCTCTCAACTCACTTATTGATTAGCCGACTTCACGAGGGCTGGATAAAATAAGCGAGTTAGTGTTGTTGCTTTGAATGTAATTCGATGAATAAGCGAGTGTTCTTTTCGTGCTCGCTTAGAATAGAAGGCGCCTATTATTAGCTTTATTTTTAGGTGTATTTTCCATTATTACAAAATACTCTAAATTTTCTGTTTTGATGTCATAATATTGAATGATTGCATATTTATCTGTTGTATTAATTATTCTAACTATAGCTTGATTTGAGTTTACTATCGTGTTGGCTACAAAAATGCCATCAGACAATTCTTTATGGGGTACTAATAGTTCATTATTGTTACTTTTGATATGAACCTGTCTAATTACTTCGGATCTTGCGGGTATTGTAATGCTTTTTGTTGTTGGTTTATTCGTCATTTGTATAACTATATGTTCTGGGTAATCATATGGTCGTAGTATTAGGCTATCACCATTTTTATTATAATCTAAAATGCAATTTTTTTTAATGAAATCGAGTCCCAAAATTTCATCACATAAGATTGGGATATTATCTTCTACTATGTAAAATTAATGTCGTATTAGAAGACTGTCTGCTAGATCTGCTTTTACTGTTCCATGTGTGCTTGGTATGCCTCGGCCAATTCCTTTTAAATCTGTGATCTGTGGGTTTTTACACTGAAAGAAAAATACTGGTAAAATCAACCGATTATCCATCGCAACAAGATGTTGGATCAACTGCGCACAAATCGTTGATTCGTAATTGACCGTTTTAGTAGTCAAATAAACAAAAAAAGTTGATTCATTATACTTTACCCATAGTTTTCTTAAATTAACAATTATTACTGTCGCTCTAAGAATACCAATCAAAACTTTTAATATGAAAGGGATTTCTGTTCATTCGAAATAACCAGCGTAAACTGTTAAATTAACAGTGTTTATTGTCGAAATGACACTGACAGTGAAATCTATTGAAATAACAGATATTTCTGTATTTTCTAGATTAATAGCGTAACTTTTACATCAACAGAATTTCTTTTCATACCTATGACATTAATACCTGTTGAAAAAATAAAAGCCGTATAAATATATTTTTAAACTAACGTAGTTTTTTTTTTATTTGTATAAATTATACATAAGCACATTTCATTTCTAATGATTTTAATGCTATATTTAGTAATATTTATTAAAATAATAATAACTTAAACCTGAATTCAAAAAACAAAACTTGTTCCGAATTACCATCGACAGCTTTGTTCGAAAGTATGTTGCCATATGTATACGTAAATATGTGAATATATAA
The DNA here is from genome assembly GCF_040869045.1 of Eurosta solidaginis. NCBI lineage: Eukaryota > Metazoa > Arthropoda > Insecta > Diptera > Tephritidae > Eurosta > Eurosta solidaginis. The sequence goes on from NC_090324.1 coordinate 195,048,953, forward strand.
ATACGCATGCTTGCTACTTACATATATGTATACATGCTACATACATATTCACACACGCGTTAGTACATGCTCTAGCGCAAATAACAGCACTGCACCGTTTGTTAAACCACATTGGCGTCGGTTTCAAGAACTTTATTTCAACTTTACAATTAAACATTATACACTTTATTACTTTGTTTTATTAAACGCATTTTCACCAAATCTTATTTTTTATAATTTATTTAATTTATAGATTTAAACTTCGCCGCGCGTCACTTGAATGAAAATAATAGTAATGAAAATGATTCTCAATCCTTTCAGTTGCAGCTCATTCTCAATTTCTTCTTTTGCACGTAGAGTTGCCACACTTGATTGTTTCGAACAAAGCTTGTAGTATAAATGTTTGACATAACATTTTAAATAGAGATCTTGTAAGCTATAGAAAAGTAAAGAATGAAATCGCTGGAAGGTAATTCACCACTGGAGTAACTATACATGTAATTCGGCATTTTTAATTCTCGTAACAGTTTATTTTGAAACGATTCCAAAACAACTCAAACTTTATGCTGTCTGAAACATCAACATTAAAAAAGGACTTTTTATTATCTTACTAGATTCGGTAAAAATTAGAAAAACTTGAACAAAATGTTACTAGTTTTGGAAAAATCCTGTTCGCTCAAACATAACTTTTGCAACAAGAGAGCGCAATTTTGCATTTTGCTTGGAGGAGATGTTTCAAAATTGTACCCGATAAATATGTGTCCTGGTATCGCATAATTTTTTGCAGTGTTATGCACATTAAATTCAAAAAAGGGTTTTTGTTTTGTATTGATAATTGAAAAACTAGCTTTTTTGTTGTTTTCCCAATTTGTGTGTTTTTTCGATATGGTGGTTTTCTTATTTTGGTGTTTTTTTTTAACAAGTAGCACCATCGTCATAAGACAAAGTAGAGAGCGCAGTGAGCGTAAATTCTCTTTGAAATTTGCTTACGCATTGACTGTTGTTCGCTGTTGAAATGGCCTGTAAGATCAGTTGTGTTAACAGAAAAATCAGTTGAATTGATTAGGAATCTGTCAATTTTACAAAATTTTGTTAACTTAAGAGCACCAATTTCTCTTCTGTTGAAATGAATAAACTAATTTGTTCGCCTGACAAAGAACTCGGTCGAATTAACCATAATTCGATCAATTTCACCGAATCTCTTTAAGTCAAGAACAACAGAACAGATTTGTTGATTTTACTAGCTCCATTTCTTTCAGTGTAATTGTGACATTACTCTAAATTTGACCCTTCTTTATAATTGAGATATCCGCTCCTGTATCTATCAGAAACGTTGAAGTTGACTTATTTATAGTAGTATTGGAAGATATTTAGCAGTTCAAATGCAAGTTGAATGCACATAATTTATTACTCTTGGAGTTTACTCTTGTAGTGGAGTTTGCTGCTTTTTTCTGTTGGTTTAAATTACGGAGATTTCGCGTGTTATTTTGAATAGATATTCTTGATTGACCTCCAAAATTGCATCTAGGGAAATTATTATTTTTTCTATTATTATTACACCGATTAGAATTATTGTAATATCTTCGGTTTTGGTTACTTCGATAATTATTATTTTAGTAGCTCCATCGGAAGTTACCGCGGTAATTACCTCGTGATCACGTCAGGCGTAACACTGTATTTGAGTTACCCGTGAATTCAGTACAGCTATTCGTAAATTTTGAAATAGCCTAGTTCATAGATGTGAACGTTCCTGCTTGCATTATCATTTTAATTCTTTCGTTAGCCGAGCTCCAACACATAGCCTTTACAGCTATTTGGTTGCCAAAGCAGGTGCAAGACTATCAGATATGTAAGCACCCTCCAACTATTTTGTTAATTTTTCGATTTCTGCAGTGCGCTGTTTAGCTGGTTAGTTAATAAAGTATATTTTTATTACGTTTTTAAATGTGATTGGGACGGTTGCCTCTATATAATATCTTGCTAGTGAGGATACCAATTTATCCCTAACACTGGAGCAAATTTGATGTGCTTCCATCTGATGATTGCCTGTTAATAGGCTATTTACCCCTTGTATAGCTTTGCCTATGTTATTCAACGACTGTAATATTATCGTGAGATGCTTCAACACAGTTTCATTTCTTATCCTTGAATTTTTATTAATGCATTTATAAACCTTTCCTGCTAAGCCCTTTCCTTCCACAAGTGTGTTAAAAATAGTTTCCCATTTACCCATTGAGGTATTATTTATGCCTTCAGCACGGCTCTGATACCTCTTTTTCAAAGTTTTGTTATGTGTTGAATAACAGAAGATACATTTTTATGGTTTCCAAGGCTTCAGTGTGGTCTTTTATTTGGACTGTGTTTACCATGCTAGCATTTGGATTAGTGTCTTTCGATTCTTGGTCTCCCATTGTCAAAAGATATATATAGATATATACAAGTTTTTTTTTTATTTATAATCTGTAATATTATACAATATCATCAAACGCCTTATTTCCTCAACTCTAGTTGTAGGATTAATAATATCCTCAATAGTTGGCTCCCTAGTCATTGGTATGGTTTTCCAAAGTTCTTTTAGCCATTTTAATTCTTTTTTGTAATCTTCTAATTCATTTTGAAGGTCTTCAATTGGGTCTTTAGTAGGCATTATATAAAAATTCAATTATTTTCCTTTTTCATTAATAAAAATTATATTACTATTTAATTTTTGTTAAACCTTTCATGAAAATAAAATGCTATATTAATTTCGTCACGAATCTCAAAATTGTAAGTCCTTAAAGGAAAACAGATAGACCCACCATTAAGTATACCGAAATAATCAGGATGAAGAGCTGAGTTGATGTAACCATGTCCATTTGTCCGTCTATCCGTCTGTCTGTTTGTATGCAAACTAGTCCCTCAATTTTTGAGAAATCGTGATAAAATTTGGTGAGCGGGTGTATTAGGTGTCCGATTAGACATTTTTCGGAACCGGCCGGATCGGACCACTATAGCTGTACAATCCGCAACAAGGTTTGCACTTAAATGGGTCATCCCACGTACCCACCAATATGAATTTACACTACGCCACTGTGCATGACAAAACGAAAACCACTAAGTAATCATATGATTTAACTGTTGCCTTCCAATACTTCGGAGCGAATGTGCAAGTAGGCAGCATACATACATATGTATGTATGTGCTTAGCTTTGGCTCTTTTTTCGATTCATCAAACATAACAGTTGACACATATCCATCAACAGCAGCGAAGTGCGGAATATTTTAAATACATAATTTTGAATTTAAATTGTATTATTTTGTTAAATAAAATATTGATTGAAGAACCCCAAATCCAATAGTTCTCTACTACACATAATTTGGTGGCCCATGAGGGGACCTTCGAACAAATTTCTTCAAAATAACAAGCGAGACGTCGGAAAAGTACGTGAACTTCACAATACATCAAACCAGCAAAAAATTTGTATCACAACAACAAGATGAAAACGTATTCTGGAGGAACGAAAATCAGAAGTAGCGGCGGTAAGTGTGTGTATTTATTGAGTTGTTTATATTGCAAATGTACAGGTTTACCTCGCTAGAAAAAACCTTTGCGTATTTTAAGAAAGACTCCGTCACAAGGAAAGCAGAGAGCTATTTTCAACAGCGAATAATGCGGATTGATGACCTCAACAAAGAATTCCGTACGAGTCCCGAAACTATTATCTGTTCTGTTATTGAAAAGGAGCATGCCTATCTTAAAAATGATATTGCCGCGAAATTTGAAGAGATGCATTTCGACCTGTGTTGTTTAATAACACAACAACAAGAAGAAATATTTCCTTCACCGCAGCTGCCCCAAAAACCGAACGCGAGTTCACAACCCTGAAATGAACAAAATGTTCGTCATCAATTAAATTTCCCCACTTACCAATTCCTACGTTTTCTGGTAAATTCATAGAATGGCCAGGTTTTCATTACTCTTTCAATCGGTTAGTTCCTCTCAATGTTGAGCTCAGTCCTATACAGAAATTTCACTACTTGAAGCAAGGGCTTCCAGCGGACAGGGACGTGGATATTCATCAAATGTTATTCACTGAAGCTAATTATACTACGGCATGGGAGATGCTGCTAAAAAGGTATAATAACCCACGTATAATATTTTCCCACCACATGAACACCCTATATAAGCTGTCGGCTCTCACTAAAGAGAGATCCGTCGAAATAAAATCAATGCTGAATGTGGCCAATCTTTGTATTAACGAATTCAAGCGTCTTAAACTACCAATTTCGGATTGCGATCATTGGATCGCTCATTATTTAGCCACTAAGCTACCATTCGATACGCATCAAGCATGGGAGCGCCATCTCGGCAATAAAACGGATGTTCCCACCTTTTCTGATTGATTTGGAAGCCTATCTCACAACACGGCTTTTCGCTATAGACGCCATCGAAAACCGCGATATCGCATCGAATGCAATATCCTCTCCTCTATCATCGAAAAACCGCACTTCGAAACCATTCTAATATGCAACCACCTAAGCAATCATCACGGTCCAGTCATAAGGTAAAGAGTTATCATGCTTCCGAGAAGAGGAGTACGCCTCAACAAGACAATTGTGTGGTTTGCGGTGAAACGCATATTATAAGACGTTGTCCAACATTCCTTTCTAAAGACTGTTATAAAATAAAGGCAATAGTTGACAAAATCAAACTATGTCTTAATTGCCTCAGCAAATCTCATTCATGCGGACAGTGCTCCAGCAGCAAGAACTGTTTACAATGTGGTAAGCGTCATCATACGCTACTACACTTTCCTTGCAACCCACAACCTTCTATAGCAACTACAAATTATAATCTATATCAGTTTTCTACTGGCGGAGCAGCACACCCCACGGGTTACAACCCAACACATCCAACATCTTTTCCTCGCACCGCAGCGTACTCCTCGAAAGTCTCCGATACTTCACCGCGTCTTCTGAACGCGCATGCTTACGTAGCAGCAGATTACTCGCATTGCAATGTGGCCCGTCCGACCATACGTCAACCTCGACATGTAATCCTTGCTACAGCTTTGGTGTCACTAAGCAACGACGCCACCAACCAATCAGTACCAGCTTGCGCCCTCATCGATCAGGGTCGGAGCGAACCATTATCTCGGAAAACATAGTTCAAACTTTAGGTCTCAAAAAAATCCCTACCTCTGCTGAAATATGTGGAGTAGGGTCGATTGGATCTAACCACACCAAATCTATCGTTAGTTGTACCATACGATCGTTCTCGGACATGAATTTCGCTGCTCGCATTGACTCCGCGTTTGTATTAAGGCATCTTAGAGCACATTTGCCAAGCAAAGCTATTGTTCCTCCACACTTAGAGCATGTAACCAATCTTCCACTCGCCGACCCCCCAGTACTACCAACCAAAAAGGATTGATATTATTATCGGCGCCGATATAATAGCACAGATCATGTTGCCAGAAACTCGAATCGGCAAACCGGATCAACCCATAGCACAAAAGACTCGTTTGGGATGGATTTTATCTGGAAGAATCCACTCCGACCTAGCACCCACTGTTGTAGTTCGATGCCATCATAATAATATTGAGTTGGAGGGTCTTGTGCACAAATTCTATGAGAGCGAACAAGTTCCAACTGAAACACAATTATCCGACCAAGATCAGTGGTGTGAAGAGTTCTTTCATAGCACGCATACTAGACAGGGAAATGGCAAATACTTAGTAAGGTTACCGTTAAAATCATTATTTGATCCCAACCAAACGTTAGGTAAATCAAAGCAAATTGCATTGAATAGATTTTACCATCCCGAACGCCGTTTGCAACGTGACTGCAATCTACGAAATCAATATTTCGAAGACATAGAAAGCTACTTCACATTAAACCAAATAACACCAGCACTCACAAGCGAGGAGCAGCATCATACCTATACTATAACCAACAAACCTACGGTAACTTCATGCGTCTTACCGCACCATGCGGTACTTAAAACCGAGAGTCTTACAACAAAGGTGCGAATAATTTACGACGCCTCCTCAAAAACGTCGAACGGCCGATCGCTGAACGATCTACTTTGCACAGGTCCGGCATTACAGAACGATCTTCCAGCCCTAATTTTAAGGTGGCGAATGCACAAGTACGTTTTTCTAGCCGATATAAAAAAAATGTATCGATGCATCGACATGCATCCCGACGATTATCAATACCAACGAATTCTGTGGCGAAATAAAGATGGACAGGTTCAGGAGTATTTCCTAACCACAGTCACGTTTGGCACAGTATCAGCGCCCTTTACTGCAATTCACAAATTACATAAACTTGCACTGGATGAAAGGGACCGCTTTCCTCTCGACGAAAATATTTTACATAATGACATTTATGTGGATGATGTCCTCAGCGGAAACGATTCTATTGAAACGGCGATACTTATGCGCGATCAGTTGATTTCAGCCTTACGATCACATGGCATGGAGCTTAGAAAGTGGGCAAGCAATTCGCCCGAGCTGTTGCAATCTATACCAGCTGAACACCAAACATCTGGTGCTTAACTACCGCTCAACGACAATGCAGCTGTAAAAACACTCGGCTTATATTGGCAACCCACTCGCGACTCTTTCACCTTTTCCTTAAATTTCGCAATCAATCCCTCAATGACGAAACGTTCAGTATTGTCCACCATCGCTCGTCTGTTCGACCCCTTAGGGTTTTTAAGTCCTGTAACAGTTGCAGCCAAGATAATTTTGAAAGAGATATGGACAATGAAGATACAACGTGAAGACAGTCAGATCACCGCTTTACACTTGGATGAGGAGTTGCCATCTAATATCGGTATGGTTTGGCAAAAGTTCGTCTCCGAATTGCTGCAAGTGAACACCATATCCATTCCACGTTGGGTTTGCTTTTCATCTCACCACGTTCAATCCATGGAACTACATACTTTTTGTGACGGATCCACGTCAGCTTACGCCGCTTCGGTGTATCTTCGTGTTCACTTGCACACCGGTGGTATTCACACCTATTTGGTTGCGGCCAAAACCAAGGTCACCCCAACATCTGTAATTACCTTTCCACGAGTTGAACTCTGTGGGGCGGTCTAAGCTACAACCCTCGGTAGTTGGGTGCAAAGAAGCCTGAATGGTACACAAACCAAAATTCCTATTTTTTATTGGACAGATGCTATGATAGTACTGTATTGGATCCAGGGTGATATTAACAAGTGGAAAACTTATGTTCAAAATCGCGTAAGCAAAATTTTGTCTATTACTACATCAAATCAATGGAATCATGTACGTACCAATGAGAACCCGGCAGATTTTGCAACTCGTGATCTCACTCCGAAACAACTTGCAGATATGCAGTTATGTTGGAATGGACCTGTTTGGTTAAAGAGCCCAAAACCACCTGGATACAAGGTAGTGTTAGTGAAGCCAACATAGATCGAACAGCTACCGAGGAAAGGGTACTTAAGATGAATGTACATGCGACTATTACAGAAAGTTCATTTCTAGGCAGATATTCCTCGTATACCAAGCTTGTGCGCATAACAGCATGGTTGGGTCATTTTATACACAATCTGAGGGCGAAATCAAGGGATGGCACGCAAGCAATATTCGGACCGCTTACTTCTACCGAGCTGCAATTGAGTCTATTCGCTATTGTCAAAATTGTACACATGGAAGCATTTGAAAGCGAGGTCAGGCTGATTCGGAAGAAAGAGCAGCTACCGAATATGAGTAAATTGGTCAGTTTGACGCCATTTTTAGATGACTATAATATTTTGAGAGTACGAGGTCGTCTAAGGGACTCAGTGCTACCGTATCGTCAAAGGCATCATATAATTTTGCCGAGTAATCACCACTTTATGAAGATTTTAATAGACCATGCTCATCACCTCACTTTGCACGGCGGAGCACATCTCACTCTTTATTATATTCGACATCAATTTTGGATCATCCACGCACGGAAAACCGTACAGAACCATCTTCGGCACTGCATCCGATGCTTCCGCAACAAGCCCAGGCCCACTACACAATTGATGGGTGATTTACATACACAGCGTATCAACCCTCCTCGCCGACCCTTTATCGCAACAGGTGTGGACTACACAGGAGCCGTTGAAATCAAGGCATCCAGATATCGCGGGCACATGGTCTACAAGGGCTATATAACAATATTTATATGTCTAGCAACCAAAGCAGTTCATTTGGCAGCCGTTGAAGGACTGACAACTGAACATTTCTTGTGGGCTTTACAGCGTTTTGTCGGCCGCCGTGGGCTCTGTAGTGATTTATACAGCGATTGTGGGACTAATTTTATGGGAGCGGACGCAATTTTAAAGGTGAGCCATCAACGGTTAAGAGAAGAGGTCGAACGCGAAATTATTTCAAAACTGGCTGAGCAAAAAATCACCTGGCACTTCAATCCACCCCATTCGCCAAATTTTGGTGGGCTTTGGGAAGCCAATGTCAAATCGATTAAGTATTATCTAAAGCGTATAATAGGAGGTACTAAACTAACATACGAACAGTTATCTACGGTCTTAGTTCGCATCGAGGCCTGTCTCAATTCGAGAGACCCCCTCACCGCAGATCCCGACGATCCTTTTGTTCTAACACCTGGACATTTTTTAATCGGCGATGCTTTACTGTCCCCACCGGAACCGAATTCCGATATTAAACCTATTTCCGCGCAATATCTTGAATTACAACGCTTAGTCCAAAAATTTTGGTCAAAATGGACGACGGACCGGCTTTAACACCTTCAATCGAGACCTAAATGGAAACATGTGGAACCGAACCTCGCCGTTAACGAACTGGTGCTAGTTAAAGATGAGCGGTTACCACCAAATCAATGGATGTTAGGACGTACTGTAGCGCTACATCCCGGATCAGACCAGCTAGTACGTGTTGCTACTATACGTACGCAAACTGGTGTATACAAGCGCTCTATATCGAAAATTTGCCGATTGCCAATTCCCATCAATGAAGACAACTCACTCGATTTCACTTAATATGACAATTTCTTTACGCACACTTATGCAAATAAACTCAATCGGATATGCACAGCTTGAGACTCTTCCACGATTGTGTTAATAGAGTGGTAAGTTGTCTTGGTTCTAGGGATATTAACATCCTTAGGTGCCTTTTCTCAAAGTTGGATTCAATATTTGGAAGAAATATTAGATATTAAATCTTCAGGTGATGTCAAATTTCTCAAAAACTTGCAAGAAAAAAATCAAATCTGTTAGTAAAGAAGTAGGAATTTTGCCATAATTAATTTTAAGAAGTTGTTTAGCAAAAGCTGCTGCTGAAGTGTTTCCGCCAAATTGCCCCCTCATATTTCTAAAGAGAGTAAATTTTTGTACGTAAAGCTATCTATAGACGAAAGAGCACGCATTTACTTCAACTGCGGCTGTTCCCGCAAGTAACAGGAAAGCACCACCTTTGGGATTTTGATTACACCTTAAATTCTTAGGGGTTTGGTCTAAAACTTGCACCGATGTTTATGAGTCATTGTGTACACATCGCACACCCTAACTTCGGCCTGACCGTTTGCTTATGTTGCACATCGGCGAATCAGATATTTGCAGATAGTGGTCATTTAAATGCGGAGTTGTACGTCCACCACACAAGGGGTATCCGTGGTATCTGAGAAAGCAACTGCCATAGTGATTTCTCTTTTTGCTCTTGCATCAACTAATATCAAATTAAACAGAAATGTTTTTTCCGGTTCCTCCAGGCGTATCCAAAAATACCAACCCTGAAGATAACATAAAAGAATACTAGAAGAAAAACACCCAAACCCAACCCTGCAATCAAACTTTACGTGTTGAAATAACCTAAGTTATTAAGGCAGCCATAATTCTGAAAGTCCCATTTGTCTTGTTTTTTTTTTTTTTCAATTCCATATATTACTGGTGCTGTTAGGACTTAACGTCGTATAGCTGCTTACCAATTTTCATTATTCCATTTGTATGGTAGGTGCCACCCCCTTTTTATACCTTTCATGAAAATGAAATGGTATATTAATTTCGTCACGAAACCGAAAATTGTAAGTCCTTAAAGGAAAATAGATAGACCCACCATTAAGTATACCGAAATAATCAGGTTGAAGAGCTGAGTTGTTTTAGCCATGTCCGTCTGTCCGTCTGTCCGTCTGTCTGTTTGTATGCAAACTAGTCCCTCAATTTTTGAGATATCTTGATAAAATTTGGTGAGCAGGTGTATTTGGGTGTCCGATTAGACATTTGTCGGAACCGACCGGATCGGACCACTATAGCATATATCCTCCATACAACCGATTTTTCAGAAAAAGAGGATTTTTGTAATATCTTACCCAATTTAACAGATTGAAGCTTCAAACTTCACCATATACTTTCGTATATTGAACATATTGTTGCCTGAAAAAATTTATGAGATCGGTCGTATATATAGTATATATCCCCCACAACCGATTGTTCAGATAAGGTACTTTTCGTAATTACTGCCCTATTTTAAGAGCTAGAGGCTTCAAATTTCAGCGAATGCTTACGTATATAGCATATATTGTTGTCTGAAAAAATCATAAAGATCGGTGGTATATATAGTATATATATGGTGGTATATATAGTATATATATATAGTACATATATATATATTTTCGCAAATTTTAGCCCCATTTTAACAGCTAGAAGCTTCAAATTTCACCGAATATTTACTTATATAGCATATATTGTTGTCTGAAAAAATCATAGAGATCGGTTGTATATATAGTATATATCTCATACAACCGATTGTTCAGATAAGAAACTTTTCGCAATTTCTACCCCATTTTAACAGCTATAAGCTTCAAATTTCACCGATTGCTTACGTATATAGCATATATTGTTGTCTGAAAAAATCATAGAGATCGGTTGTATATATAGTATATATCTCATACAACCGATTGTTCAGATAAGAAACTTTTCGCAATTTCTACCCCATTTTAACAGCTATAAGCTTCAAATTTCACTGATTGCTTACGTATATAGCATATATTGTTGTCTGAAAAAATCATAGAGATCGGTTCTATATATAGTATATATCTCATACAACCGATTGTTCAGATAAGAAACTTTTCGCAATTTCTACCCCATTTCAACAGCTAGAAGCTTCAAATTTCACCAACTGCTTACGTGTATAGCATATATTGATGTCTGAAAAAATCATTGAGATCGGTGATATACATAGTATATATCTCATACAACCGATTGTTCAGATAAGAAACTTTGCGCAATTTCTGCCCCGTTTTAACAGTTAAAAGCTTCAAATTTCACAAAATGCTTTCGTATATAGCATATATTGTTGTCTGAAAAAATCATAGAGATCGGTGGTATATATATTATATACTTCATATAAACTGTCATATTGACCCCTTTTTTACGGCTAGAAGCTTCAAGATTCATCAAATTTCATCAAAAAGTTACGTTTACGCATATATTTTTGAAATACGTGATTCGTAGCCATAGTTTTTACATGCAGACCACAAAAAACGTGAAGCTTTGCATCCTCACACAGATTACCTACCTATTTTTTATTTTATATTTATCTTAAAAATCGTTTAGATATGTTCAAATTTCACCAAATGCTTACGTGTATAGCATATATTGTTGTCTGAGAAAATCATAGATACCGGTGGTATATATAGTATATATCCCATACAACCGATTGTTCAGATAAGAAACTTTGCGCAATTTCTTCCCCATTTTAACAGTTATAAGCTTCAAATTTCACCGATTGCTTACGTATATAGTATGTATTGTTGTGTCAAAAAATCATAGAGATCGGTGATATATATAATATATATATGATGGTATATATAGTATATATATATAGTATATATATATTTTTTTTACGATTTCGGCCCCATTTTAACAGCTAGAAGCTTCAAATTTCACCAACTGCTTACGTGTACAGCATATATTGATGTTTAAAAAATCATTGAGATCGGTGGTACACATAATATATATCTCATACAACCGATTGTTCAGATAAGAAACTTTGCGCAATTTCTGCCCCGTTTTAACAGTTAGAAGCTTCAAATTTCACAAAATGCTTACGTATATAGCATATATTGTTGTCTGAAAAAATCATAGAGATCGGTCGTATATATATTATATACTTCATATAAACTGTCATTTTGACCCCTTTTTTACGGCTAGAATCTTCAAAATTCATCAAATTTCATCAAATAGTTACGTTTTCGTCATATATTTTTGAAATACGTGATTCGTAGTCATAGTTTTTACACGCAGACCACAAAAAACCTGAAACTTTGCATCCTCACACAAAGTACCTACCCGTTTTTTATTTTATATTTATCTTAAAAATCGTTAAGGTATGTAGATCTGTTCACTATATATTTCTTATCTTATACATCCGATTATTCGGAGATTACGAACGGGATAAGATTATTGTTCAGCCCCATTCATGAAAGGTATGAAGTCTTCGGCACAGCCGAAGACAGTCCCGTTCTTACTTGTTTATATTGAAGTTATGTTTAGCCCATGCCACCTTTGGAAGGTCTCTAGTTCGTGATACAAACTTAGTTGTGATCGGCCGATCCGTTTAGGGTGCAACCCGATTTATACCTACATACAAACATTCATAATTTTAACTTTATATATATAGAGATAGACGATGTGGATAGAATGAAGTTAACAAAAAATTTTAACGGCGGAAGATTACTAAACATCCAAAAGGAATAACAGCCAAACAACTCTGTGTTCAAACATTAGCTGTTATAATAACCTAAGTTTGTACGGCAGCCATTGTTCCGAAAAATCCCATTTTAAGGTGCCACGCCCCATTTTCCTCAATTCCAAATTTTACTGGAGGTGTTAGGACTTAACCTCATATAGCTCCTTACCAATTTTCACTATCCTACAATTACTACATCCAGAGATATGCAGTATGATAAATTCCGTTTATATGGGAGGACCCACGCCCCCTTCTCCCCCACCCCACATTTTCTTGGTGGTGTTAGGGATTGACCTCTTATAACTTCTTACTGAATCTCAATGTTCTAGCATGAATACCTTCAGAGTTATGTAGTACCAAATATTTATTTTGCATTGGAGGTGCCACGCCCCTTTTCTATATTGATATTATTTTAACCCTATGACCATCCTTGGAAGGTTTCTAGTGGGCTGTACAAATTTGGTTGTGATCGGTCGATCCGTTTAGGACACAACTCGATCTATACCTACATACATAATTTGAAATTTGTATATATAGATAGATAAATAGAACATGTGGATAGACTGAAGTTAACAAAAAATTTTAACGGCGGAAGATTAATAAACATCCAAAAGGAATAAAGCCAAACAACTCTGTAGTCAAAGTTTAGCTGTTATAATAATATAAGTTTGTACGGCAGCCATAGTTCTGAAAAATCCCATTTTAAGAAGGTACAACCCTCATCCCCCCCCCCTTTGCCACAATTCCACATTTTACTGGAGGTGTTAGGACTTAACCTCATATAGCTCCTTACCAATTTTCACTATCCTACCATTACTACATCCAGAGATATGCAGTATGATAAATTGCATTTATATGGGAGGCGCCCCCTTCTCCACCACCCCACATTTTCTTGGGGGTGTTAGGGATTGACCTCACATAACTCCTTACTGAATTTCAATGTTCTAGCATGAATAACTTCAGAGTTATGTTGTACCAAATATTCATTTTGCATGGGAGGTGCCACGCCCTCTTATATATGGATATTATTTTTAGCCTATGACCATCCTTGGAAGGTTTCTAGTGGGTTGTGAAAATTTGGTTGTGATCGGTCGATCCGTTTAGGATGCAAGTCGATCTATACCTACATACATAATTTTAATTTTATATATATAGATATATATTGTATATATATAGTATATATATAAATTATGTATATATTTTCGCAATTTCAGCCCCATTTTAACAGCTAGAAGCTTCAAATTTCTCCAAATGCCTACGTATATAGCATATATTGTTGTTTGAAAAAATCATAGAGATCGCTGGTATATGTGTTACCACGGCACATATTTGTATAATATAAAAAAACAAATATTCAGACACATAATACCCCAGACATAACAAACTGGCAAAATTGCTGAAGCCGCAACACGTGCAAAGCAAACTTTGTGAACAGTAAGCGGTAAATTGAAATCACTGACAAAACTGCTGAAGCCGCAACAGGTGCAAAGCAAACCGTGTGAACAGTAAGCGGTAGATGGAAACCAAATTAAAATAAACAAATCAACTATGGGAAGTGCATGATCAGCAGTTTTCACTTTCATCGCGGTAAGGCAAACGTAGGTTAGATTGTAAGCATTATTATTGTGTAAAGTTCAGATATAAGTTTGCATTCAATAAAGGAGCACGTCTCCCGTGTAAAAAAATATATTTTTTTAGAGATTCCAATTTTTAAAAGTTTAACTGGCGCCCGAGCAGGACCCAGCGTGCGAAAGTAGTACTAGCCCGAAAAACAATAAGTACGGATATGCGTGTGCGGCATACACTTTACAAGGACCTGGATAAAAGTAGCGGCTAGAACCCTCAATACCGGAAAGGAAGCAGGATAAATTCGAACCACTCATCAACCCCAAGGACCTTCGCTGGACCAATGTTTTTTATGTAAGATCTAGCTATGTAAGAAAGCAAAAAGTAACAAAAAGTGAAATCGTTTTTATTATGTAAAAGAAATTGTGAGATAAAAAAAATTATTATCGAAGATACAACTGTGAAAAGGAAAAATTCAGATAAAAAAGTTTAAAAAGAAGAATAATAATAAATCTTAGAGAAAAAAGAAACAAAAGCAAAAATAATAAGTGAAATTTCAAGAATGGACTTTGCAAATTTTCGAAAGGAAAAGATTTTTTTTCAGAAAAAAGGAAAGAAAAGAAAAATTCGTATAAAAAATTTAAGAAGAAAAATAATAAGAACAAGTAAGAACGGGACTGTCTTCGGCTGTGCCGAAGACTTCATACCTTTCATGAATGGGGCTGAACAATAATCTTATCCCGTTCGTAATCTCCGAATAATCGGATGTATAAGATAAGAAATATATAGTGAACAGATCTACATACCTTAACGATTTTTAAGATAAATATAAAATAAAAAACGGGTAGGTACTTTGTGTGAGGATGCAAAGTTTCAGGTTTTTTGTGGTCTGCGTGTAAAAACTATGACTACGAATCACGTATTTCAAAAATATATGACGAAAACGTAACTATTTGATGAAATTTGATGAATTTTGAAGATTCTAGCCGTAAAAAAGGGGTCAAAATGACAGTTTATATGAAGTATATAATATATATACGACCGATCTCTATGATTTTTTCAGACAACAATATATGCTATATACGTAAGCATTTTGTGAAATTTGAAGCTTCTAACTGTTAAAACGGGGCAGAAATTGCGCAAAGTTTCTTATCTGAACAATCGGTTGTATGAGATATATATTATGTGTACCACCGATCTCAATGATTTTTTAAACATCAATATATGCTGTACACGTAAGCAGTTGGTGAAATTTGAAGCTTCTAGCTGTTAAAATGGGGCCGAAATCGTAAAAAAAATATATATATACTATATATATATACTATATATACCATCATATATATATTATATATATCACCGATCTCTATGATTTTTTGACACAACAATACATACTATATACGTAAGCAATCGGTGAAATTTGAAGCTTATAACTGTTAAAATGGGGAAGAAATTGCGCAAAGTTTCTTATCTGAACAATCGGTTGTATGGGATATATACTATATATACCACCGGTATCTATGATTTTCTCAGACAACAATATATGCTATACACGTAAGCATTTGGTGAAATTTGAACATATCTAAACGATTTTTAAGATAAATATAAAATAAACAAGTAAGAACGGGACTGTCTTCGGCTGTGCCGAAGACTTCATACCTTTCATGAATGGGGCTGAACAATAATCTTATCCCGTTCGTAATCTCCGAATAATCGGATGTATAAGATAAGAAATATATAGTGAACAGATCTACATACCTTAACGATTTTTAAGATAAATATAAAATAAAAAACGGGTAGGTACTTTGTGTGAGGATGCAAAGTTTCAGGTTTTTTGTGGTCTGCGTGTAAAAACTATGACTACGAATCACGTATTTCAAAAATATATGACGAAAACGTAACTATTTGATGAAATTTGATGAATTTTGAAGATTCTAGCCGTAAAAAAGGGGTCAAAATGACAGTTTATATGAAGTATATAATATATATACGACCGATCTCTATGATTTTTTCAGACAACAATATATGCTATATACGTAAGCATTTTGTGAAATTTGAAGCTTCTAACTGTTAAAACGGGGCAGAAATTGCGCAAAGTTTCTTATCTGAACAATCGGTTGTATGAGATATATATTATGTGTACCACCGATCTCAATGATTTTTTAAACATCAATATATGCTGTACACGTAAGCAGTTGGTGAAATTTGAAGCTTCTAGCTGTTAAAATGGGGCCGAAATCGTAAAAAAAATATATATATACTATATATATATACTATATATACCATCATATATATATTATATATATCACCGATCTCTATGATTTTTTGACACAACAATACATACTATATACGTAAGCAATCGGTGAAATTTGAAGCTTATAACTGTTAAAATGGGGAAGAAATTGCGCAAAGTTTCTTATCTGAACAATCGGTTGTATGGGATATATACTATATATACCACCGGTATCTATGATTTTCTCAGACAACAATATATGCTATACACGTAAGCATTTGGTGAAATTTGAACATATCTAAACGATTTTTAAGATAAATATAAAATAAAAAATAGGTAGGTAATCTGTGTGAGGATGCAAAGCTTCACGTTTTTTGTGGTCTGCATGTAAAAACTATGGCTACGAATCACGTATTTCAAAAATATATGCGTAAACGTAACTTTTTGATGAAATTTGATGAATCTTGAAGCTTCTAGCCGTAAAAAAGGGGTCAATATGACAGTTTATATGAAGTATATAATATATATACCACCGATCTCTATGATTTTTTCAGACAACAATATATGCTATATACGAAAGCATTTTGTGAAATTTGAAGCTTTTAACTGTTAAAACGGGGCAGAAATTGCGCAAAGTTTCTTATCTGAACAATCGGTTGTATGAGATATATACTATGTATATCACCGATCTCAATGATTTTTTCAGACATCAATATATGCTATACACGTAAGCAGTTGGTGAAATTTGAAGCTTCTAGCTGTTGAAATGGGGTAGAAATTGCGAAAAGTTTCTTATCTGAACAATCGGTTGTATGAGATATATACTATATATAGAACCGATCTCTATGATTTTTTCAGACAACAATATATGCTATATACGTAAGCAATCAGTGAAATTTGAAGCTTATAGCTGTTAAAATGGGGTAGAAATTGCGAAAAGTTTCTTATCTGAACAATCGGTTGTATGAGATATATACTATATATACAACCGATCTCTATGATTTTTTCAGACAACAATATATGCTATATACGTAAGCAATCGGTGAAATTTGAAGCTTATAGCTGTTAAAATGGGGTAGAAATTGCGAAAAGTTTCTTATCTGAACAATCGGTTGTATGAGATATATACTATATATACAACCGATCTCTATGATTTTTTCAGACAACAATATATGCTATATAAGTAAATATTCGGTGAAATTTGAAGCTTCTAGCTGTTAAAATGGGGCTAAAATTTGCGAAAATATATATATATATACTATATATATATACTATATATACCACCATATATATACTATATATACCACCGATCTTTATGATTTTTTCAGACAACAATATATGCTATATACGTAAGCATTCGCTGAAATTTGAAGCCTCTAGCTCTTAAAATAGGGCAGTAATTACGAAAAGTTCCTTATCTGAACAATCGGTTGTGGGGGATATATACTATATATACGACCGATCTCATAAATTTTTTCAGGCAACAATATGTTCAATATACGAAAGTATATGGTGAAGTTTGAAGCTTCAATCTGTTAAATTGGGTAAGATATTACAAAAATCCTCTTTTTCTGAAAAATCGGTTGTATGGAGGATATATGCTATAGTGGTCCGATCCGGTCGGTTCCGACAAATGTCTAATCGGACACCCAAATACACCTGCTCACCAAATTTTATCAAGATATCTCAAAAATTGAGGGACTAGTTTGCATACAAACAGACAGACGGACAGACGGACAGACGGACAGACGGACATGGCTAAAACAACTCAGCTCTTCAACCTGATTATTTCGGTATACTTAATGGTGGGTCTATCTATTTTCCTTTAAGGACTTACAATTTTCGGTTTCGTGACGAAATTAATATACCATTTCATTTTCATGAAAGGTATAAAAATAGGTAGGTAATCTGTGTGAGGATGCAAAGCTTCACGTTTTTTGTGGTCTGCATGTAAAAACTATGGCTACGAATCACGTATTTCAAAAATATATGCGTAAACGTAACTTTTTGATGAAATTTGATGAATCTTGAAGCTTCTAGCCGTAAAAAAGGGGTCAATATGACAGTTTATATGAAGTATATAATATATATACCACCGATCTCTATGATTTTTTCAGACAACAATATATGCTATATACGAAAGCATTTTGTGAAATTTGAAGCTTTTAACTGTTAAAACGGGGCAGAAATTGCGCAAAGTTTCTTATCTGAACAATCGGTTGTATGAGATATATACTATGTATATCACCGATCTCAATGATTTTTTCAGACATCAATATATGCTATACACGTAAGCAGTTGGTGAAATTTGAAGCTTCTAGCTGTTGAAATGGGGTAGAAATTGCGAAAAGTTTCTTATCTGAACAATCGGTTGTATGAGATATATACTATATATAGAACCGATCTCTATGATTTTTTCAGACAACAATATATGCTATATACGTAAGCAATCAGTGAAATTTGAAGCTTATAGCTGTTAAAATGGGGTAGAAATTGCGAAAAGTTTCTTATCTGAACAATCGGTTGTATGAGATATATACTATATATACAACCGATCTCTATGATTTTTTCAGACAACAATATATGCTATATACGTAAGCAATCGGTGAAATTTGAAGCTTATAGCTGTTAAAATGGGGTAGAAATTGCGAAAAGTTTCTTATCTGAACAATCGGTTGTATGAGATATATACTATATATACAACCGATCTCTATGATTTTTTCAGACAACAATATATGCTATATAAGTAAATATTCGGTGAAATTTGAAGCTTCTAGCTGTTAAAATGGGGCTAAAATTTGCGAAAATATATATATATATACTATATATATATACTATATATACCACCATATATATACTATATATACCACCGATCTTTATGATTTTTTCAGACAACAATATATGCTATATACGTAAGCATTCGCTGAAATTTGAAGCCTCTAGCTCTTAAAATAGGGCAGTAATTACGAAAAGTTCCTTATCTGAACAATCGGTTGTGGGGGATATATACTATATATACGACCGATCTCATAAATTTTTTCAGGCAACAATATGTTCAATATACGAAAGTATATGGTGAAGTTTGAAGCTTCAATCTGTTAAATTGGGTAAGATATTACAAAAATCCTCTTTTTCTGAAAAATCGGTTGTATGGAGGATATATGCTATAGTGGTCCGATCCGGTCGGTTCCGACAAATGTCTAATCGGACACCCAAATACACCTGCTCACCAAATTTTATCAAGATATCTCAAAAATTGAGGGACTAGTTTGCATACAAACAGACAGACGGACAGACGGACAGACGGACAGACGGACAGACGGACATGGCTAAAACAACTCAGCTCTTCAACCTGATTATTTCGGTATACTTAATGGTGGGTCTATCTATTTTCCTTTAAGGACTTACAATTTTCGGTTTCGTGACGAAATTAATATACCATTTCATTTTCATGAAAGGTATAAAAACGGGTAGGTACTTTGTGTGAGGATGCAAAGTTTCAGGTTTTTTGTGGTCTGCGTGTAAAAACTATGACTACGAATCACGTATTTCAAAAATATATGACGAAAACGTAACTATTTGATGAAATTTGATGAATTTTGAAGATTCTAGCCGTAAAAAAGGGGTCAAAATGACAGTTTATATGCAGTATATAATATATATACGACCGATCTCTATGATTTTTTCAGACAACAATATATGCTATATACGTAAGCATTTTGTGAAATTTGAAGCTTCTAACTGTTAAAACGGGGCAGAAATTGCGCAAAGTTTCTTATCTGAACAATCGGTTGTATGAGATATATATTATGTGTACCACCGATCTCAATGATTTTTTAAACATCAATAGCCGTGTTTTTTAACACGCGTATATCCGTTTACGCTTAAGCTTTATATTGACTGCTAAGACACAAACTATAAATACACCTCTGAAATTGCTGCGCATAAATTTTGTCCTACTAAATTTCAATACGCATTATACTCAGATGTAACTGAAATATGTGTCTTTGTTTCACCCTGTACACTAATTCTATGTATTATATGTGTGTCCACAATTCATCGCAACTGATTCAGCTATATGTTATACCCTATGGCCATCAGAGCGTTGCGTCTCCGCTTTTCGGTACACCCTGTTGCTGTAGCTAGTTGTTTTACCACAGCCGCTAGATGGGTCTCCTAAGCATTATCTAAGCGAAGATAGGCGTTTTTTAACACGCGCAAACGAAACGTATACGCGCGTGTTAAAAAACACGGCTAATATATGCTGTACACGTAAGCAGTTGGTGAAATTTGAAGCTTCTAGCTGTTAAAATGGGGCCGAAATCGTAAAAAAAATATATATATACTATATATATATACTATATATACCATCATATATATATTATATATATCACCGATCTCTATGATTTTTTGACACAACAATACATACTATATACGTAAGCAATCGGTGAAATTTGAAGCTTATAACTGTTAAAATGGGGAAGAAATTGCGCAAAGTTTCTTATCTGAACAATCGGTTGTATGGGATATATACTATATATACCACCGGTATCTATGATTTTCTCAGACAACAATATATGCTATACACGTAAGCATTTGGTGAAATTTGAACATATCTAAACGATTTTTAAGATAAATATAAAATAAAAAATAGGTAGGTAATCTGTGTGAGGATGCAAAGCTTCACGTTTTTTGTGGTCTGCATGTAAAAACTATGGCTACGAATCACGTATTTCAAAAATATATGCGTAAACGTAACTTTTTGATGAAATTTGATGAATCTTGAAGCTTCTAGCCGTAAAAAAGGGGTCAATATGACAGTTTATATGAAGTATATAATATATATACCACCGATCTCTATGATTTTTTCAGACAACAATATATGCTATATACGAAAGCATTTTGTGAAATTTGAAGCTTTTAACTGTTAAAACGGGGCAGAAATTGCGCAAAGTTTCTTATCTGAACAATCGGTTGTATGAGATATATACTATGTATATCACCGATCTCAATGATTTTTTCAGACATCAATATATGCTATACACGTAAGCAGTTGGTGAAATTTGAAGCTTCTAGCTGTTGAAATGGGGTAGAAATTGCGAAAAGTTTCTTATCTGAACAATCGGTTGTATGAGATATATACTATATATAGAACCGATCTCTATGATTTTTTCAGACAACAATATATGCTATATACGTAAGCAATCAGTGAAATTTGAAGCTTATAGCTGTTAAAATGGGGTAGAAATTGCGAAAAGTTTCTTATCTGAACAATCGGTTGTATGAGATATATACTATATATACAACCGATCTCTATGATTTTTTCAGACAACAATATATGCTATATACGTAAGCAATCGGTGAAATTTGAAGCTTATAGCTGTTAAAATGGGGTAGAAATTGCGAAAAGTTTCTTATCTGAACAATCGGTTGTATGAGATATATACTATATATACAACCGATCTCTATGATTTTTTCAGACAACAATATATGCTATATAAGTAAATATTCGGTGAAATTTGAAGCTTCTAGCTGTTAAAATGGGGCTAAAATTTGCGAAAATATATATATATATATACTATATATATATACTATATATACCACCATATATATACTATATATACCACCGATCTTTATGATTTTTTCAGACAACAATATATGCTATATACGTAAGCATTCGCTGAAATTTGAAGCCTCTAGCTCTTAAAATAGGGCAGTAATTACGAAAAGTTCCTTATCTGAACAATCGGTTGTGGGGGATATATACTATATATACGACCGATCTCATAAATTTTTTCAGGCAACAATATGTTCAATATACGAAAGTATATGGTGAAGTTTGAAGCTTCAATCTGTTAAATTGGGTAAGATATTACAAAAATCCTCTTTTTCTGAAAAATCGGTTGTATGGAGGATATATGCTATAGTGGTCCGATCCGGTCGGTTCCGACAAATGTCTAATCGGACACCCAAATACACCTGCTCACCAAATTTTATCAAGATATCTCAAAAATTGAGGGACTAGTTTGCATACAAACAGACAGACGGACAGACGGACAGACGGACAGACGGACAGACGGACATGGCTAAAACAACTCAGCTCTTCAACCTGATTATTTCGGTATACTTAATGGTGGGTCTATCTATTTTCCTTTAAGGACTTACAATTTTCGGTTTCGTGACGAAATTAATATACCATTTCATTTTCATGAAAGGTATAAATATTAGAAAAAAGGAAAAAAGTGAAATTTAAGGAACTATCCTTGCAATTTTTAGAAAGGTAAAAATTTTTTTAGAAAAAAAAGGATCAAAAGCGGTTTAATAAAAATTAATTAAAAATAATAAAAACTAAAAACTTTAAGGAAATCTAATTGCTCTGTTGAGAAAAATGCCGGATACCGCTGAAGAATTGGTTAATCAATTGAATCAACTCAGGTTAGAATATGAGTCTTCCCAACAGGGAAATCCCCCACAACAAGAAACCCCTCTACCTCTAATTCCTCATTAGTAGAGACAATCGTTAAAGAAGTGATGGAGAGAATTAAAACTCCACCAATAAATGATTTTCATCAACCCGACCATAACGTGACAGTGAACGTAAATAACATTAATGAATTAGACAAAATACCAGATATGGTCAAATGCCTACAAGAGTTCTCGGGACGCCCAGGAGAATTTAACTCCTGGCGGAAAAGCGTCGACATAATATTTAAGGTTTACGAAGGATTGAGGGATACACCAAAGTACTTTTCTATACTCCATACAGTTAGGCACAAAATTGTCGACGACGCCGACACTGCGCTAGAATCTTATAGCACACCGCTCGATTGGGCACAAATTAGGAAATGTCTTATGATGCATTATTCAGATAAAAGAGACATTGGTACTCTCGAGTACCAAATGACAACTCTGACCCAAAGAAACGACGACATCCCGACGTTTTACCAAAAAGTTTACCAGAATCTGTCCTTTATTCTAGACAAGATATTCTGCCTAGACTTAGGAGAGGAATCAATTACAACCATGACAAATTCGTACAGAGATAAAGCCCTCGATACCTTCGTTCGCGGACTTAGCGGAGACCTTCCTCGTCTCCTTAGCATCCGCGAACCAACCACACTGCCACAGGCATTACACCTGTGTCAGAAACTTGACAATATGGCATTTCGTATGAATCATGCACATAGCATGAACAAAACATTCAACTACGCACCCCCGACCTCCCCGACAAAACGCAAATTATAATATTAATAGACCATCTTATCCCGAATTGACATATTCTACGACGCCTAGAACTAATTTTATACCAAGAACGCAAACATTTAATCGACAACCGAATAGATATCAACCACAAACTTATCGTCAACAACAACCATTTACGTCACCTAATAACTACAATTACCCTCAAAACAACCAAGGATTCCGTATGAATCAATTCGGTTATAACAATCAAGCGAACCATCCTAATACGGATAGGCCCAATTTACCACCAAAACAACTGTCCCTATGGACGTAGATCATTCTATCCACTCAAGACAGGTAAATTACCAAAACAGGCCAAACAACATTCAAAATAATTACGCACAGAAGCGTCCCCTCTCATCTCAACATATGCATCAACCCAATAAGATTCAAAGGAACTTCCATGTTGATACGGGATCAGCGAATCCAAGTGAGCAACAAGTATATGAAGATCCTGACCACATATAAGGGGGGAACACAAACCCCAATAGCTATGGAACGTCGAACCAATGTCCAAAATCAGATGATAATCTAATGAGACAAAATGGAATGGAGAATTGCGAACAGGAATGCTGCAACCTCGACACCATTCATTTTTATACCTTTCATGAAAATGAAATGGTATATTAATTTCGTCACGAAACCGAAAATTGTAAGTCCTTAAAGGAAAATAGATAGACCCACCATTAAGTATACCGAAATAATCAGGTTAAAGAGCTGAGTTGTTTTAGCCATGTCCGTCTGTCCGTCTGTCCGTCTGTCCGTCTGTCTGTTTGTATGCAAACTAGTCCCTCAATTTTTGAGATATCTTGATAAAATTTGGTGAGCAGGTGTATTTGGGTGTCCGATTAGACATTTGTCGGAACCGACCGGATCGGACCACTATAGCATATATCCTCCATACAACCGATTTTTCAGAAAAAGAGGATTTTTGTAATATCTTACCCAATTTAACAGATTGAAGCTTCAAACTTCACCATATACTTTCGTATATTGAACATATTGTTGCCTGAAAAAATTTATGAGATCGGTCGTATATATAGTATATATCCCCCACAACCGATTGTTCAGATAAGGAACTTTTCGTAATTACTGCCCTATTTTAAGAGCTAGAGGCTTCAAATTTCAGCGAATGCTTACGTATATAGCATATATTGTTGTCTGAAAAAATCATAAAGATCGGTGGTATATATAGTATATATATGGTGGTATATATAGTATATATATATAGTATATATATATATATTTTCGCAAATTTTAGCCCCATTTTAACAGCTAGAAGCTTCAAATTTCACCGAATATTTACTTATATAGCATATATTGTTGTCTGAAAAAATCATAGAGATCGGTTGTATATATAGTATATATCTCATACAACCGATTGTTCAGATAAGAAACTTTTCGCAATTTCTACCCCATTTTAACAGCTATAAGCTTCAAATTTCACCGATTGCTTACGTATATAGCATATATTGTTGTCTGAAAAAATCATAGAGATCGGTTGTATATATAGTATATATCTCTACAACCGATTGTTCAGATAAGAAACTTTTCGCAATTTCTACCCCATTTTAACAGCTATAAGCTTCAAATTTCACTGATTGCTTACGTATATAGCATATATTGTTGTCTGAAAAAATCATAGAGATCGGTTCTATATATAGTATATATCTCATACAACCGATTGTTCAGATAAGAAACTTTTCGCAATTTCTACCCCATTTCAACAGCTAGAAGCTTCAAATTTCACCAACTGCTTACGTGTATAGCATATATTGATGTCTGCAAAAATCATTGAGATCGGTGATATACATAGTATATATCTCATACAACCGATTGTTCAGATAAGAAACTTTGCGCAATTTCTGCCCCGTTTTAACAGTTAAAAGCTTCAAATTTCACAAAATGCTTTCGTATATAGCATATATTGTTGTCTGAAAAAATCATAGAGATCGGTGGTATATATATTATATACTTCATATAAACTGTCATATTGACCCCTTTTTTACGGCTAGAAGCTTCAAGATTCATCAAATTTCATCAAAAAGTTACGTTTACGCATATATTTTTGAAATACGTGATTCGTAGCCATAGTTTTTACATGCAGACCACAAAAAACGTGAAGCTTTGCATCCTCACACAGATTACCTACCTATTTTTTATTTTATATTTATCTTAAAAATCGTTTAGATATGTTCAAATTTCACCAAATGCTTACGTGTATAGCATATATTGTTGTCTGAGAAAATCATAGATACCGGTGGTATATATAGTATATATCCCATACAACCGATTGTTCAGATAAGAAACTTTGCGCAATTTCTTCCCCATTTTAACAGTTATAAGCTTCAAATTTCACCGATTGCTTACGTATATAGTATGTATTGTTGTGTCAAAAAATCATAGAGATCGGTGATATATATAATATATATATGATGGTATATATAGTATATATATATAGTATATATATATTTTTTTTACGATTTCGGCCCCATTTTAACAGCTAGAAGCTTCAAATTTCACCAACTGCTTACGTGTACAGCATATATTGATGTTTAAAAAATCATTGAGATCGGTGGTACACATAATATATATCTCATACAACCGATTGTTCACTTTTTTCCTTTTTTCTAATATTTATACCTTTCATGAAAATGAAATGGTATATTAATTTCGTCACGAAACCGAAAATTGTAAGTCCTTAAAGGAAAATAGATAGACCCACCATTAAGTATACCGAAATAATCAGGTTGAAGAGCTGAGTTGTTTTAGCCATGTCCGTCTGTCCGTCTGTCCGTCTGTCTGTTTGTATGCAAACTAGTCCCTCAATTTTTGAGATATCTTGATAAAATTTGGTGAGCAGGTGTATTTGGGTGTCCGATTAGACATTTGTCGGAACCGACCGGATCGGACCACTATAGCATATATCCTCCATACAACCGATTTTTCAGAAAAAGAGGATTTTTGTAATATCTTACCCAATTTAACAGATTGAAGCTTCAAACTTCACCATATACTTTCGTATATTGAACATATTGTTGCCTGAAAAAATTTATGAGATCGGTCGTATATATAGTATATATCCCCCACAACCGATTGTTCAGATAAGGAACTTTTCGTAATTACTGCCCTATTTTAAGAGCTAGAGGCTTCAAATTTCAGCGAATGCTTACGTATATAGCATATATTGTTGTCTGAAAAAATCATAAAGATCGGTGGTATATATAGTATATATATGGTGGTATATATAGTATATATATATAGTATATATATATATATATTTTCGCAAATTTTAGCCCCATTTTAACAGCTAGAAGCTTCAAATTTCACCGAATATTTACTTATATAGCATATATTGTTGTCTGAAAAAATCATAGAGATCGGTTGTATATATAGTATATATCTCATACAACCGATTGTTCAGATAAGAAACTTTTCGCAATTTCTACCCCATTTTAACAGCTATAAGCTTCAAATTTCACCGATTGCTTACGTATATAGCATATATTGTTGTCTGAAAAAATCATAGAGATCGGTTGTATATATAGTATATATCTCATACAACCGATTGTTCAGATAAGAAACTTTTCGCAATTTCTACCCCATTTTAACAGCTATAAGCTTCAAATTTCACTGATTGCTTACGTATATAGCATATATTGTTGTCTGAAAAAATCATAGAGATCGGTTCTATATATAGTATATATCTCATACAACCGATTGTTCAGATAAGAAACTTTTCGCAATTTCTACCCCATTTCAACAGCTAGAAGCTTCAAATTTCACCAACTGCTTACGTGTATAGCATATATTGATGTCTGAAAAAATCATTGAGATCGGTGATATACATAGTATATATCTCATACAACCGATTGTTCAGATAAGAAACTTTGCGCAATTTCTGCCCCGTTTTAACAGTTAAAAGCTTCAAATTTCACAAAATGCTTTCATATATAGCATATATTGTTGTCTGAAAAAATCATAGAGATCGGTGGTATATATATTATATACTTCATATAAACTGTCATATTGACCCCTTTTTTACGGCTAGAAGCTTCAAGATTCATCAAATTTCATCAAAAAGTTACGTTTACGCATATATTTTTGAAATACGTGATTCGTAGCCATAGTTTTTACATGCAGACCACAAAAAACGTGAAGCTTTGCATCCTCACACAGATTACCTACCTATTTTTTATTTTATATTTATCTTAAAAATCGTTTAGATATGTTCAAATTTCACCAAATGCTTACGTGTATAGCATATATTGTTGTCTGAGAAAATCATAGATACCGGTGGTATATATAGTATATATCCCATACAACCGATTGTTCAGATAAGAAACTTTGCGCAATTTCTTCCCCATTTTAACAGTTATAAGCTTCAAATTTCACCGATTGCTTACGTATATAGTATGTATTGTTGTGTCAAAAAATCATAGAGATCGGTGATATATATAATATATATATGATGGTATATATAGTATATATATATAGTATATATATATTTTTTTTACGATTTCGGCCCCATTTTATCAGCTAGAAGCTTCAAATTTCACCAACTGCTTACGTGTACAGCATATATTGATGTTTAAAAAATCATTGAGATCGGTGGTACACATAATATATATCTCATACAACCGATTGTTCAGATAAGAAACTTTGCGCAATTTCTGCCCCGTTTTAACAGTTAGAAGCTTCAAATTTCACAAAATGCTTACGTATATAGCATATATTGTTGTCTGAAAAAATCATAGAGATCGGTCGTATATATATTATATACTTCATATAAACTGTCATTTTGACCCCTTTTTTACGGCTAGAATCTTCAAAATTCATCAAATTTCATCAAATAGTTACGTTTTCGTCATATATTTTTGAAATACGTGATTCGTAGTCATAGTTTTTACACGCAGACCACAAAAAACCTGAAACTTTGCATCCTCACACAAAGTACCTACCCGTTTTTTATTTTATATTTATCTTAAAAATCGTTAAGGTATGTAGATCTGTTCACTATATATTTCTTATCTTATACATCCGATTATTCGGAGATTACGAACGGGATAAGATTATTGTTCAGCCCCATTCATGAAAGGTATGAAGTCTTCGGCACAGCCGAAGACAGTCCCGTTCTTACTTGTTTATTTTATATTTATCTTAAAAATCGTTTAGATATGTTCAAATTTCACCAAATGCTTACGTGTATAGCATATATTGTTGTCTGAGAAAATCATAGATACCGGTGGTATATATAGTATATATCCCATACAACCGATTGTTCAGATAAGAAACTTTGCGCAATTTCTTCCCCATTTTAACAGTTATAAGCTTCAAATTTCACCGATTGCTTACGTATATAGTATGTATTGTTGTGTCAAAAAATCATAGAGATCGGTGATATATATAATATATATATGATGGTATATATAGTATATATATATAGAATATATATATTTTTTTTACGATTTCGGCCCCATTTTAACAGCTAGAAGCTTCAAATTTCACCAACTGCTTACGTGTACAGCATATATTGATGTTTAAAAAATCATTGAGATCGGTGGTACACATAATATATATCTCATACAACCGATTGTTCAGATAAGAAACTTTGCGCAATTTCTGCCCCGTTTTAACAGTTAGAAGCTTCAAATTTCACAAAATGCTTACGTATATAGCATATATTGTTGTCTGAAAAAATCATAGAGATCGGTCGTATATATATTATATACTTCATATAAACTGTCATTTTGACCCCTTTTTTACGGCTAGAATCTTCAAAATTCATCAAATTTCATCAAATAGTTACGTTTTCGTCATATGTTTTTGAAATACGTGATTCGTAGTCATAGTTTTTACACGCAGACCACAAAAAACCTGAAACTTTGCATCCTCACACAAAGTACCTACCCGTTTTTTATTTTATATTTATCTTAAAAATCGTTAAGGTATGTAGATCTGTTCACTATATATTTCTTATCTTATACATCCGATTATTCGGAGATTACGAACGGGATAAGATTATTGTTCAGCCCCATTCATGAAAGGTATGAAGTCTTCGGCACAGCCGAAGACAGTCCCGTTCTTACTTGTTTAGATTAACACCGTCTTCACTTCCTTATTAAGAATTCGTATCTAGAAGTGGAGACGCACTAGACTTTTTGATAGACACCGGGTCTAACAAAAATTATATACAATCTACAAGAATTAGGAACCCAATTCCAAACGAAGTCCCTTTTAAGGTAAAGTCGGTAGCTGGTGACATCGAAATTACACACCACACATTCATAGACATTCTAGGACCAGAGGTAGGAAAAATAAAATTCTTTATACTTCCGTCATTAAAATCATTCCACGGGATTATCGGTAATGACACACTAAAACAATTAAAAGCTACCATCCATACCGATAAAAATATTATGACCATACTTACGAATACAATCATACCTCTAAAACAACGAATATCCGAAGAAGTTAATAACACGGTAATAAGGGTTCCCCATCTTTCTGAAGAACATAAAGATAAAATCAAGGGCTTAATAGCAAAATGCACAAATTTATTTTCGGACCCAGACGA